>NW_007411613.1:9717-10752 GCF_000475195.1 Diaphorina citri
TATAGGTATGATGACAATTTATACTCTCAATAATAGAGCTCCCACCATACATCCTCACCACAAACACAGTGGTTTCTAGAAGAATCTTATTTCATAAATAAATAGGTAAGTCAAAAACTCAAGGACGACTAGTTCTGAACCACATGGTAATCCCATGTGATTCACAAGAATTCAATTATTCACAACACAATATCATGATTCTGTACTGTGTTACCGAATTTCTACCTTGTTCTCTCCTTGAGACCATGTGTCCTTGATCATATCAGCACATTTCTCTCCTATCATATAGATAGGTGCCATAGGATGTGCTGCTATGAGGATTGGCATGACAGATGCATCTGCCACTCTCAAGTTCTTGATACCATGTACTCTGAGCTCGTTATCTACTACTGTCGTACCATCCTCATTAATACCCATACGACATGTACCACTCATGTGATGCACAGTAGCTGTAATCTGTCGCGCAGTACATGCCCAATAGTCATCCGATTCAAACTCATATTGTTTACATCCAGGTAAAGGTACTGGATTCAACTTACTTCCTATTCTTTGGAATGGTTCAGTTCGACTCAAGTTGACCGCCATCTTGATTCCTTCCACCAATGTCCACAGATCAGATTCATCTTGGAAATAATTTCCATATAACAAGGGTGCCTTCAGTGGATTTCTAGACCCGAGTAATATTCTACCTCTACTCTTAGGAAGTAATAGCATAGGCCATATTGTCCAGGTGTTCTTCTGTTCTAAATGTTTGTAAGCCTGGTTGTAACATTCATCAGTGATACCCATACCTCTCCTTACAGTATGGCCAGAATCTGCTGCAAGACTACCGATAGCAAATATAAATTCAATATCGGGATAGGAAGGATCCGTATTGTATTTGGTTTGTACAAACCCGATACCTTCCACACCCCCTGGAATACTACCCATGCCACCGCCTTTACTAATATTATACATCATAGTGAAAGCTTGTGCCAGCATTGTGTTATAGTTGAACAGTTCTGTCGTATTGTGAGTGAAAGCCAGACCCGCCAT
>NW_007411615.1:0-623 GCF_000475195.1 Diaphorina citri
ATAAATTACGAATTTTATCAAACGAAAAATTCCTTTTGTAGAAATTTCTTTTTGTTTTGTGTAGAGAGGAAAAAAAAAATAATTATTTTTTACAATTTCATAATAAAATGGAAAATTTCAAAGTGATAAGGGAACTAGACGGAGTTCGGCGTAAGAGGACTTTGAGATAATTCGGCGAAGAAAAGGGAGCACCCTCGCCGTTTTCTCGTGAAATTGAAAATAATTATAAAGTGGGGATTTTTTTTTCTTTTGCATAGGTACTGATTTTCTTTAACTACGATCAAATAAACTACGGGCTAAAAAATTCCCGGAGGGACGGGCCCAACTTGTTATTACTATCGTAATAATAAAGGAAGGACGGGCTAAAAATGGTAAATAATATCAGAGGTCAGGATCAAGATGTAGGTATACAGGTACCCTACACACCTACACTCCTTATTTTATCGACATCTTTTTCAAAACCCACATTTTGATTTAGTAATAAAAATGCCCGAGGGAAATTTTAAAGCAAAATGAAGGTCAGGATCAAGATGTAGGTATACAGTTACACTCCTTATTTTATCGACATCTTTTTCAAAACCCACATTTTGATTTAGTAATAAAAATGCCCGAGGGAAATTTTA
>NW_007411616.1:0-623 GCF_000475195.1 Diaphorina citri
AGAACTATAGAAAAACTCTCTCTCTCTCTCTCTCTCTCTCTCTCTCTCTCTCTCTCTATTCTCTCTCTCTCTGTTGTAATAATAATAATAGTAATAATAATAGTAATAATAATGTAGAGAGTAAATATTTCAAACACAACAGAACAAACAGAGGAAGAAAAAAATTGTGAAAAACACTTTTCAGAAGGAAATGGAAATTTATGTTCTATTTAGTTTTGTTATTATTTTTGTTCTTATTTTAGAAAAAAAAAGCACACAAGTCGTGAAGAATAAGCAGAGAAATAGGTTTCTCAAATAAAGAAACAGAGAGAGAGAGAGAGAATATTAGTTGTGAATAAAAATTGGGAGGGTAGGTAGGTACCTCTGTTATGCTGGTACATGAAATAAGAGTGAAAAATACCTCCAAAGAAAAATATGGGGTACCTACATGAAAATGCCAAAATAATAATAAATTATATGTATAAAAATATTATCACCTACGTATTATTTAAAGTACCTAAATGCCTAATAGGTGGGTACTCTCATAGGTTTTTATTATTTAATCAAACTCAACATGTCACTTAAAAAAAAAAATAATATTAATAATAGGTAATAATTAAAAAGAAAAAAAAACATAAAGTATG
>NW_007411617.1:0-623 GCF_000475195.1 Diaphorina citri
AAAGGGGAGTAAAAAGTGATGCAGTTCAGATGATGAGAAATTGATCTCAGGACCCGTCAGTTCTATAATCTTCATATTGGTTAGGAACAGGCACCCACTTAAGGACAAAGTAGGTAACGCGTGAGTCAAGGCAAAATTTTACCTCCCTCCGGATGAAAACTTTCAAGTCCTCTTACAATGGTTTTCTCAAAAACGTGACAAAGAAGGTGCATTTTTCTTTCCCGAAGAGTCCCATTGAGTCGTTCTGTCTGTCAAGTGTTCTCATTAGGGCTATTGTCTCGCGGAGTCGGAATACTGTGGAACACTTGTCATTACTGTTTGAAAGTACTGTTTAGTAGTACTGGTAAGCTGCTAGGTTACATATAATTATGTGCTTACAACATACAGCTTCAGTCAGCAAAGATAGCACGTTGAATGTTTCCAATGGATCACTTTCCAGCCCAACTTCATACACAAAAAGCCTACTTTGAGGCTTAGGTGTGTAGGGGCAAACAGCCCTAAAAGGTGAGGCCCTCCAGCAACCATAACGTGTGTGCCGGGCCCAATGAAGATACCGTAGTGTCCCCAGTTCAATCTACAGACGCTCGGGCAGACAGAGCTGCATTATACACAAAAATAGCTAG
>NW_007411618.1:0-623 GCF_000475195.1 Diaphorina citri
GAAAATGAGTAGCTATGTATAATATAAAATGCACATACCGACCGGTGCTAGCATGGTAGTTAAACACTGGCGCCTTGTCCACTAATCCACCGAATCAGATTTTGCGCTAGACTAATAGAACACCAATAATACCGATTTTTTGCAACCAAAAACTGAACTTTTTAACGTTATTAGACGAAAACTCGTTTCTGCACATAATGGTCATTCTTACCTTTGTATTACAGACACTCAACTCTCTCCTAGTGAAGTACGGACAGCTTTCGCTCTGAATGTATTTGACCGAGATATTATCGTACTTGATCTCGTCGTCAGGCCAGTATCGGGGACATTTCTTCGGACTATCTCCAAACTGAAAGAAAAAACCGGAGAAAAGGTTAGATTGGCGTAGCCCAAATTTCTCAAATAGTCAGCCTTTCCGATTGGCTTTTCTGTGATGCAAAGTATTAATTAGTGAAGGGTCCTCCCGTATATTGTTGTAAGTGCCATTTCGGTTTGATAGTTCACAAAGTCTGATAGGGGCGAACTTTATCCTAAACGGAAAAGCTGACTTCTTCATGCCCTCCTACTTTCTTTGATTTTGGGACGATAAGACCCCCTTTGTTACAGTTCCCTCTTTCACCTTT
>NW_007411619.1:0-623 GCF_000475195.1 Diaphorina citri
TTAAGACTTGAGTGAGAATGCATTTATGTGCATGCGTTTCTGTGCATTTCTTACACTTTGATGTCACACTCTTTGAGCTTTTAATTAGAATGGCAAATGAACATTGAATTTTTGATCTTTGAAAGTTACTTTTTCTGAGTTTTGACCTCAGATTTTATCATTTTTACCCTAATGCAACTGCTCCATTGCAATTCCTTCTTCTGTTCTCAGAATGGAGAACGAGTTGTCCAATGTAACCATCAAGCCGTTCCAGTTCAACAACAAGACAAACAACCTCTCCGCTCAGTCTCCGTTCCAGAAACAACCCAACTCCAGTCTCAAACAACGACTGGGTGCTATGAACAGCGGGGCCAACCAAACTCGCTCCACATATAATAAGAATGAGAAGAATAAGAACAACCAGGGCCGGAATAGTGATAGATATGGGAGAAAGAGGAAAAGGTAAGTGATATTTATGTCTAGTCAGCTTGACTACCTAGTTGAGTTCATTATCAAAGACTTAGTAAGATTGTAAAACTACATAGATATCACAAACGGTCATTCTGTTTTTACTCTAGTAGTCTAGTCCATATTTCTAAAAAAAAAAAAAATATATATATATTAATCATGATGTATTTGTGGGG
>NW_007411620.1:0-623 GCF_000475195.1 Diaphorina citri
AACCTTTGACACGTTTGGCAACGTAGCCTACTTTTTAGATGACTCCTTGCTGCCATATTCAAATGGATAAGGTATAATGAGTTAGTCTTTGATCTATATCGATAAATCATGTAACCAGGAATGGCGGTCATTTTGGGAATCAGCAGTTAGGTGTCTTGGTATTAGCACAAAAGATGATTTTAAAACTGATTCATTGTGAGGTTAATTAGTTTGGATTGTAGGTTGTATGAGCATCATAATTCTGCTTATGTGTGAAATTTCATTCATAAAGATACTTTATCTAATACTCAACTCAATTACTCACTCTCTTACTTACTACTATAACTAGGCTTGCCAAATATCCAAAATGTCGATTCGGAAATCCGCGAACATAATCGCAAAATCCGCGAACAAAATCGCAAAATCCGCGAACAAAATCGCAAAATCCGCGAACAAAATCGCCAAATCCGCGACCATAATCGCCAAATCCGGGAACAAAATTAGTTTGGATTGTAGGTTGTATGAGCATCATAATTCTGTTTATGTGTGAAATTTCATTCATAAAGATACTTTATCTAATACTCAACTCAATTACTCACTCTCTTACTTACTACTATAACTAGGCTTGCCAAATATCCAAAATG
>NW_007411621.1:0-623 GCF_000475195.1 Diaphorina citri
TCAAGTATATCAGGTAAGAAACTTCTGGAATTTTGTTTGCTTGAAGTGCATGCCAATGCATGGAAAAGCATGTGAATCGCTGATTATAAAAAGGCAATTAGCAATTAGTGCAAAAATGTAATTTTATACGAGAGACAAAAAACTGTTCAGTACAGAAACTCGGAAACTAGAGGACTAAAACAAATCAAATAAATATCCATTCTCAAGGACTTCTTATATAAAAAGTGAACTCATCCCCTTTTTTACACTCAATTAGATTTTCACCAATTTTTATACTTTCTATTTTCTTTATTTTTTTTCTTTTTACCGTACTCATTTAGAGTACAAGTCTGTATAATTATAATTCTAACTAGCTAGTGCTCTAGTAAACAATGAACTGTCATTATTACTATCTTAGGAAATCAAAAGGGATAGTTAGTATGTTTTTTGTCAATTTTTTAAACAGAGAAAAATAGGCAATGACTGCAATTTCAAGAAAAATTGAGCAATGACTGCAATTTCGGGGAAAAAAGGCAATGATTGCAATTTCAAGAAAAATTGGGGGGGGCTGATGGGGCCTGCCCCCCCCTCCTCGAGCTCCATTTTTCTCCTTTACATCAGACTCCAAAACATTTTTAACAAGA
>NW_007411622.1:0-623 GCF_000475195.1 Diaphorina citri
TAGGACGATAGTACCCAGGTAGTTTTTTTTTTTTTTTTAAGAAAAAAAAATGTCAGCAAGGGCCTATTATAGGATATATCCCCAGGGGATCTGTTAGGCTGTAATTGGCCGGCCCTGCTAAAGACGCTAAAGTGTTCTACGTTTGTATTGTAGGAGGTTGCGAAAGTCCGCCGGGAAAAAATCGTGGGAGACAATTCGCTGTAGGTAACTAGGTACTAGGGTTGCCAACTTTTTTTTCGGCATATACGGTACAAACTAGCAAAATGGTGAAAAAATACGGATTTCCCGATTTTTACCCGAAACAAAGGTATGCATAGGCCTAGAGATCCAGATTTATGAATCATGCTGCATGCATCTGTACGCTGTACGTTATACATTCGTACTATGTACGTTGCTACCTACACTACACTACCTACTTGACTCGCGGGTTTTTGTGTTTTTCGTATGTACCTACTTACCTTATACCTATCTTTTTAAACTTTTTTTTTCGTATTTTTTTCTGTTTATTAGTCAGATCCCGTACTTTCCATAGATTTAGAAAAAAACGGAACAAAAGTGTGTTCCGGCGGAACATTTGATTTTTGACAAAAATACGGATTGTTCCGGGAAATAACGTACGGTTG
>NW_007411623.1:0-623 GCF_000475195.1 Diaphorina citri
TTGATGCCAAAACACGTTTTGAGGTCCCTAGAGCCTAAATCCAAAGATTCAGCCATTGGTCCGTGTGTGTATCTGTGTCTCTGTCTGTCTGTCTGTCTGTAAACAAAATATCTCGAGAACGGTAAGAGCTAGCGACTTGAAATTTGGTATGTAGCTGTCAAATGTGATGCGACACGAAACTTTTGGTTAAGATCGGTGCATTGGTTGGCGGCATTTTACCGGTTTTTGGCGGTTTTCGGTCTAATTAACCAATATCTCGGGAACGGTATGGGCTAGAGACTTGAAATTCGGTATGTAGTTCACAAATGTGACAAGGATGCAACAGAAAACGTTTAGTTAAGATAGGTGCTGCGCTTGGCGGTATTTTGACCGCTTTTGGACGGATTTCGACCGTTTTGGCGGTTTTCAGCTATACCGACTAAACGGTTAGAAATATGGTAAAAGTTAGGGTAAAATAATACTCAAATAAGCATCATTCAATAGGATAAGGAAAGTCGCGGTTTTCAGCTATACCGTCTAAATGGTTAGAGGTATGGTAAAAGTTGGGGTGAATAATACTCAAATAAGCATCATTCAATAGGATAAGGAAAGTCGTGTGATGTTCACACCAGATTTTTTACATA
>NW_007411624.1:0-623 GCF_000475195.1 Diaphorina citri
GACTGAAGATGTTCGATAGATATTCACCGAACTCACTTGCTTTAGAACTGTTGTCTCGTATCCAATGTCCGCTTGTATTTTTTAGTGGCGGAGATTGGAGAATGGGCCTCTTGAGTGACTTTGTAGTTTTCCATAGCGAATAATCTGTACTGGCATCACCAGATAATTCGCCAAGGAAAGTGTTTAAAGATTCCTTTTTAATTTCTTGTATTTCCTGTCTGAGTTTTCTTACATGTTGATTAAAGATAGTTTTATCGGCTGGTGCACGTGTACGATGCCACTTACTACGTGCTCTTCTTTTCTCTCTAACAAGGTTTACAATCTCTCTGGGGTAGTTTAGACCCCGCAGTTTTCTAGTGATTTCTGGTGTATTCTCCCATGCTGAGGATTGTATATCTTTGACAAGTTGATCGAGTTCTTGATCAATGTCATCTTCAGAGTCCATGGGGGAGTTTAATGTTATTTTTCTTGCTAGATTAATTTTGAAACTTGCCCAGTCTGTTCCTTTGTTAACAAGGACTGGGTTGTGTGGTTTTAATATGATATTTTCACTAAGGGTTAATACAATTCCTGAGTGATCTGAGCTTAGTTCATTGTTTTCTTCAATCGTCATGTAGTTAATA
>NW_007411625.1:0-623 GCF_000475195.1 Diaphorina citri
TTCACGAGACTATCCAAGCTAGGGAACATTGGATGTCATAAGCAAACCAACGAAGAGTGACCATAGTAGACGCTCTCAGGATGGTAGGAACCTGTATCTCGACTGGATTCAAGGATGCACAAGAGATACAGCCAAGGACCACCAATCTCAGCAACCATGCCCTGTCAACCTTTGCAGCTGGAGCAGCCCCTACCCCAGCCATGCGGCTCCATCCCCTGTTACCTGGAGCTACCCACAGCGAAGGACAACCGGGATTGACATAGCTGCTGCTGCTGCTGCCAGAACTAAAACAACCTTAGGATTCGTAGATTCGTAGAAGCTCAACCCGTCCTTTGGGGCAAAAAACAACCTTAGGAGAATACCGTACTACAGGTTTCATAGAGGGAACTGTGGCAGCGCAATAGTTCTAAACTAAAATGGACTAATGGACGCGGCACATAAGGGATCAGGAAGAGACCGCCCTAACATAATAATAGAGGGAACTGTAACTGCCAAGGTCTTATCGCCCCGAAAGCGAAGAGAGAAGGAAGACGGGATAGGAGAACGCCAGCCGTAGAAGAAGGTAATAGGAATAAACAATAAGGTACCTCTTTTTCATTACATCTAATGTTCGCCAGGCCAAA
>NW_007411626.1:0-623 GCF_000475195.1 Diaphorina citri
CGTTAGCATACAGTAGTTTGATATTAATGATAGCTAGAATCAGAACAACCATAGCGAAATTGGCAAACATGACGTGATATGCAAATATTTTGAATCGTGAATGACAGAAGCGAAGACGAAACCAAAATGAAATGCAAAGAACCCAAGCTGAGCTTGTGCCAAAACATTTCTGACACGAGATATTGATTTCTGTGTGGTCGAGTAGTTTGTGTGCTTCGTGATCCATGTCAATTATGTTATTAAATCAATCCAGGTGGCTCGTGAGGGATCATGTTTAATTGAGAGCTGTATTCTTCAGCTTGAGGCTGCTTCAACCTGTTGCTCACGAGATTAGAAATGGGAATCAAAATATTAAACAATTAAAAACACATTCACACTTTCCGAGCACCACGATTCTGTATTTCTGTTTCTTGAAATTCGCCAACACGACCTTCACAAATCACATGAACCAGGTTGCCAGGTTGACCACCCATTTTGGCAAGGAGAAGAAAATGTAAAATTTAATTGATCCACTGTGCAGTTGATTTCATAGAACGGTTCAAGGACCAAAGAGCTGACAATGTGATTTGAATTAATGATGTCGATGATGACTTTGGCATAATGATGATCCTATGCAAATCACC
>NW_007411627.1:0-623 GCF_000475195.1 Diaphorina citri
GTGTGATTGATTATTGCCTTTATTATTAGAAGTAGTTATTCCAGTGAGCAGAGAGCCCAGGTGTACTTGATGTCATTTGGGTAGGAGCATGTATACCAGGGTGATGGATTGGGTGCATTTGTTATTTCTTCATGCTTTTGAGAATAGAATTAACTTGGAGCTTCAGAGGGAATATAATCTAAGGGAAAATAAATTGGTCATTCAGAAAAAACCCCTACGGAAGACGAGGGAGATGTTTGGAAAAAAAAGTTAACTAGGAAAATACCTAATTCAATCCTTTTTGTATGCATAGGTCTTTATTTGGTTCTCCAGGGTGACATGATGGTGAATAGTGATGTGATATGAGATAATAATTACTACTCTCTTGACAACTAAGTATATTATTTGATTGTTTGTAATTTTTTGGATGACCTGATAATCATGTCAGCATCTATGATGTTAGTGCTACTATGATGAACTGGATCCCAATGATGGTGAATAGTGATGTGATATGAGATGATTACTACTCTCTTGACAACTATAAGTATATTATTATTTGTAATGTAATGTAATGTAATGTAATGTAATGTAATGTAATGTAAATGCAGTTTCTTTGTGTTATTATGTCACAACTTTGGTGCTCA
>NW_007411628.1:0-623 GCF_000475195.1 Diaphorina citri
CATCCCGAAATCGAAGAGAGAAGGAAGACAGGATAGGAGAAAGCCAGCCGTTCCGAGAACGAACATTATCTCATCAGGGTAAAATCCGCCCCGGGCGGGAATGGAACCCGCGGCCTAGCGCTTACAAGGCAGACGCACTACCAACTAAGCTAACTAGGCTGGCATACTTTAGAATCTAAAGTACCTAAATAATAAGGTTATCAGCCAGCATAGTTAGTGTAGCGAGCCTGCACTGGTCGCGGGTTCAGTTCTCGGCGGTGGGAGCTTTCTTCTTGCCTAGCATCAATATCTGCCCCGCTCTGTATAAGTATCAGCGCCGTGCCTGTGTCCCCTCTCTGTATAACTTGATGTATCCGACCCTGATACACTTACCTGGCATCAATATCTGCCCCTCTCTGTATAACTTGATGTATCCGACCCTGATACACTTACCTGGCATCAATATCTGCCCCGCTCTGTATAAGTATCAGCGCCGTGCCTGTGTCCCCTCTCTGTATAACTTGATGTATCCGACCCTGATACACTTACCTGGCATCAATATCCGGCCCTGATACACTTACCTGGCATCAATATCTGCCCCGCTCTGTATAAGTATCAGGGCCGTGCCTGTGTCCCCTCTCTGT
>NW_007411629.1:0-623 GCF_000475195.1 Diaphorina citri
CTCTCTGCTCCCTCTCTCCTCTCTGTGATATCTCCAAATATTTCAACATGATTTTTTTTTTTTACAAGAGTTTCCATTGGAGTATTTAAGATGACCAAGGAGTCTTTCCTATGTAACTTTTCACGAGAAATCAATCGGTGTACATGTAAGGGTTCTAGGAATGATGGTTCACAAAATATGCGCTTGTAACAAGCCAATATCAAAAATTTTTGAAAGTTATATATATCCACAGCCTGATTCCCTCGAATTTGCCATCAAAAATTTTGTCAAAAGAGAACGAATGTGCCATCAAATTCATTACAAGTACATATGAGTATTGTTTATCCCCCCCCAATACGTTTCTATAGAACACAAAATTACAGCGCCGCAGGCAAAATTTTTGCGAGAAAATTTAAGTAGCCCCTTCAAGGTTGCATTCTTTTTTTACTGACCAAAAATTCTTTTTCCATTTTTTAGGCTTTTTTAAATTTCCCCTAATACATTTCTATAAAACACAAAATTACAGCGCCACAGGCGAAATTTTTTCGAGAAAATAAGGCTTTTTTAAATTTCCCCTAATACATTTCTATAAAACACAAAATTACAGCGCCACAGGCGAAATTTTTTCGAGAAAATATGAGTTG
>NW_007411630.1:0-623 GCF_000475195.1 Diaphorina citri
GAAATTTGGGGAAAAAATTGAGCAAACAGAAAGGAATCTAAAGCAAAAAAAAAATAATTGGTAATCAGAAATATTGGTTATTTTGTCACATCCACTAATTTCAATAGTTTTTGCTTCAAACTCAAGTTACTATTCTTATGTTGCTTCGATTACTTCGTTAAAGAAACAGAAAAGAGGAAAAATGTAGGTATAGGTAACTAAAGGAATAAAAAGACCAACTACTTTTTACTTTCTATTACCCTTACGTATAGGGAACCTATACAAGGTAATGAGAAAGTATAGCAATCGGTCCAATTTTTTTTTATTTTTTTTTATGCTTCTCTTGGTAAAAAAGCGAAAGTCCTTCTTTTCCCCCCATAGTATTGTGTGATTGGGTTTGCCTGCTTTTATTTTCCTTATTTGGTGTCATTATAATTCCTGTGATCCGGTTTATGAATCAGTTTACAAATTGTGTAAAAAAAAACTCTGAAACTCATAAAATAAATTAGGTACTACCTATACCTATATCGAAAGAGAGAAAAAAATACACCATCATGTTGTTAAGTCGCGTCAACCCAAACCTTATAGTTACATTAGGTATTTGGGGGTTTGGAGCTCAAAGAGTGCCCTTCTTATATCTTCCT
>NW_007411631.1:0-623 GCF_000475195.1 Diaphorina citri
TTTTTTTAGATTAATCGATTGTAAATCATCTTTCCGATAATTCGATTTTACCGAGGCCTATTCGGTACCATTGAGTACAATGTACATACGTAATGGTTCACCTATTCTGTCATTGTATGCTCGCTTTCCTTTTAAACTTGTAATGTCGCCACTGGTCGCTACTCATTTTATTTTACCTTTTTTTTAAGAGGTTTGACAGAGGGAACTGTAACTGCTATGGTCTTATCGTCCCGAAATCGAAGAGAGAAGGAAGACAGGATAGGAAAAAGCCAGCCGTTCCGAGAACGAACATTATCCCATCAGGATAAAATCCGCCCCGGGCGGAAATCGAACCCGCGCATACAAGGCAGACGCACTACCAACTAAGCTAACTAACTCAACCTTTAGGGAATCAAACCCGCGGCCTAGCGCTTACAAGGCAGACGCACTACCAACTAAGCTAACTAGGCTGGCAGTATTTTACCTTTAATTTAAAGCAACTCATTTTAAAGTACCTAGATCGGCCAGGAATTGAACCCAAGCTTCTATGGTAAGCAAGACAAGAGAAGACTAGTGTATTATGTACTTCCTAATATTTAATACCAAGGTTCTGCCTAAATTGTATTTCCTAAAAATAGACCCAC
>NW_007411632.1:0-623 GCF_000475195.1 Diaphorina citri
CGAAATCTGCTAGTTAAAATTCCATCAGGTTTGAGTTAAACTGACGGGTATGAACTTTAGGAAAACAACTTTCATGCGTCGTGGTTGAAGGAGAGGGGAGCTATGGAGCTTTAACTTTTACCGATTCCTTCAAACAGAGCTTTGTATTTTTACTGGGTTCCTCCTTCACCTACCACTCTAAACATTCTTGCACGACATACTGTGATAAGTTTACTTTATCTACCAACTTATTCAAAATTTCCAAGTTAAAACAGCTAAATTTACTTTAATTTTTGTTCAGTAAGTAGGTATACATACATAGTTATTTCTACTTCTACATGTACTTCTACATTTATTATGAGTTCTTGCTCTCAGATGTGTAGGTAATGTCTGTTATATTGGAGGATATAAATGCATCTAATCTCACTCACACACCAGGCACACCTTTTATAGCTCAAAATTGTTTTTATTGGCAAACTCCAACCTCACGCTTAGTCGAAAGTGTACAAATTTCTTCATTTCTCAAAAATCGTGAAAAAAATACTCGTGTTCGTATTTTTTATAGGTAGGGTAGCTTGCTGTACCTTGGCACACTTTTCACACTTTTATTTTTCAATTTTTTTCTTTAATTATTAGCAGATACT
>NW_007411633.1:0-623 GCF_000475195.1 Diaphorina citri
AGGTGTTAGGGAGGTACCTACTTACATTGTTGCCTACGTGCATTTCGACAAGTTTTCCATTACTTTGAAAGAAAGAAAAAAGGAGTGAGTGCCTTTCATTCTAACACAATTCCAATGAATAATTTAAAACAGAGATCGCTTTTGTATTTGTATTGCTTAAATTTTTTGCATTCATAATTTCATAAGAATCATCATTAAAATAAATGGGTGAAAACAACGATTTGTTGTCCATTTATTATGAAATAAAGCCATTAACATATTTGGTGTGTCTGACTGATCAGTAAAACAAAACTTTGATTAATCAATGAACATCATCAGATTCATCAGTCATTCATAGGTACCCCTAAATAATTTTCGATTTTAAAAAATTTCCAGTTATGTAAACAGAGTTCATTGTGTCGCAGCTTTTGTGTACAGTGAAAATTTATATAATTTCTTCCAATTTTAGCTGAAAACATTTTAGGTATTCCTGTGACCGATCAAAACAAGTAAAGAGCTGGGATTCCAATGCAACGTTAGAGCAAGGTGGCTAAATTCCCTATAAGACCACAGCATAGATAATCTGAAGGACAAGGAACTTACCCTTTCAGTCTCAAGAGCTTGTGATGTGTGTTCGGAGAGTT
>NW_007411634.1:0-623 GCF_000475195.1 Diaphorina citri
TTCATAATATTTAAGTATGTATGTAACTATGTATTTCCCAAGTTGTCATGTGTTTCATACATGTAGCGCTCTCTGTGACATTATTCTCGAACTTTGTGAGGTCATTGGTTGAAAAGCAGAACTTGCAACCTTTAACCATAACGTATAGAAGAAGCTCTAGGTTGCAACAGAAGACTGAAGTTAAACAACAGCGTGCGTGGTGTTTATTTAGTGAGGTGGCTTCGCCATACAATAAAAAAAATGATTTTATCAAATTTAGGTTCCTTAAAGAGAAAGTTTTTTTCGGCTTTACGAGCTTGAACTTAAGGGTGGATGCACGAGTGTAGTGAACAGTGTAAAAAAAAAAAAAATCTGGTGTGAACATCACACGACTTTCTTCATCCTATTGAATGATGCTCATTTGGGTGTTCTTCTATTGTAACTTTTACAATATCTCTAACCGTTTAGTCAGTATACTTGGTTGAAAACGGCCAAAAAGCGGTCGAAAGCCGCCAAAATACCACCAACCGCAGCATCTACATATCTTACCCAAAAGTTTCGTGTCTCATCCTTGTCACATTTGACAGCTGCATGCCAAATTTCAAGTCTCTAGCTCTTACCGTTCTCGAGATATTTTGTTTACA
>NW_007411635.1:0-623 GCF_000475195.1 Diaphorina citri
CAGACTTTCCCACATTGACATAAGTGATAACGTTTTTCTCACTACCCTGAGGTTCGGAGGGAATACTCATCATTACCAGTAAACTCACATTAAGTGATCAATTAGATTGATGCGGGCTCAATAATTGTGTTCTCATTGCCTGTGGCATAATGATCTACAATTCCAAATAGACGGTTCCCTAGTGACATAGAGGCATACGCATAGTAACAATTAACAATGCCGCTTCTGTCCCCTGGCATATTATACGTGATATTCCACTGCCTTAATACAAGGAACATTAACAACATGTGTTATCATTGCCTGTGGCATAACGATCTACAATTCCAAATAGACAGTTCCCTAGTGACATAGAGGCATAGTAACAATTAACAATGCCGCTTCTGTCCCCTGGCATATTATACGTGATATTCCACTGCCTTAATACAAGGAACATTAACAACAAGAAACATTAGAGCCATGTTTATCAAGTGGCATCATGTAATACCAAAACAACAAGTAGTGTATTAGGTATGTATTCAGTATTCATATTATTTACATTACACCACACTTGTGTCATGCGGTATGCCCAAGTCGGACAATATTAACCTCAGCCCTCAGCTCTTCAGCAAAGAATCAAAGTCACC
>NW_007411636.1:0-623 GCF_000475195.1 Diaphorina citri
GTGATTCAAGTGAGCCTTGCTGAGAAGGCCGTGAGATGTTCTCGTACCGTGATGGGTTTGAAGTCGGAGAACGGTATTCTCCTGATTTGTTCGCTGGATGAAGCTCAGCGGCACTCTATGAACCGAGTCATACAGATCAGTGGCAATATGATAGCAGCGGGCACAGGGTTCCCAGGTGATATTCTGTTCCTCATGAACAAGGCTCACATTATAGCGGACAAGTATAAGTTGAACTTCCAGCAAGACATGCCACTGGACGAGTTTGTGGAGGAGATGGCGGATCTGATTAGTTTGAACACGATCCTCAAGAGTGCGCGTCCGTACAGAGCATGTCTCATAGTGGCGGGATGGGATGTAAGTGCAGGCTATCAAGTGTATGTTATCAACCCTGATGGTCAGAGCTCCAAGTGGTCAGCCGTGGCAATAGGAAAGGATGCAGTCTCGTGCAAGTCTCAGCATGAGAAGCAAGTCCACACCATTCAGAACATGTCGTTGAATATGGCGAAGAAACTAGGAGTGGACATTTATCTCAACACCGTGTCCAAGGATGTCAATAGTATGGACATGGTGTGGCTCAAGAGTGTGGACAATAACATTCAAGTAACTAGGGTATCACCTAGTGA
>NW_007411637.1:0-623 GCF_000475195.1 Diaphorina citri
ACAGTTGCAAAAAAAAAACCGCTCATTTTTGATGAGTGAGTAAAAATAACGTCTACAAATAATTTACCTAAAAAAAAAAACAGTCTACCTTTCTAGAGCTAAAGATTACACCACCGAGCCTTAATATTAAATTTACTGCTGAAAATGCTTCAACTTTTCAGTCTTATTTGGGCAGGGCAAACAAGGGATATTCTATTCTAATGATTTGATACCTGGATGGATTTGTGGTTTCAAGGTTGGGTTTTCTCCAATATTGAAAAAATGTGCTTCTTTTTTACAGGAATCTAAGTCAATATCAAACGAAAACAGTAGTAGCACCTCGACCCCTGGGCCAGGTGTCAAGATTAGCAATAGTAAATCCGGACATGATCCTCACAACTCAATTGTGGAAGGGGACAACAATTCGTCCAGTGATGCAACGGACCCATCCCCCCACACCACACAATCCATTAGTCGACCCTCCAATACCAATACTCAATCTCTTATAAGTAAGTTGGTTTTTTTTTTTTAAGAGGTTTGACAGAGGGAACTGTAACTGCTACTACGGTCTTGTCGTCCCGAAATCGAAGAGAGAAGGAAGACAGGATAGGAGAAAGCCAGCCGTTCCGAGAACGAACATTATC
>NW_007411638.1:0-623 GCF_000475195.1 Diaphorina citri
TAGGGAATAAATTAGTGGATGCCTTCAGTACATTACTTATGGAGACTTTAGTTAGTGGGAGATTGTTAAGGATGATGTTTTACAAGTTGATTGAATGGAGCATTAGTAGTTTGTTTGTTAACAGTTATTAGGTACCTACTTGTTAGGCTGAAAGTTGAAATGTGGAGGTGGCGTAACCAATTTTTAATCCTGTTAGAAGTTAGAACTAAATTAACTATCGACTTTTGAGCAACTACATTATATACCATAAAGACCAATCTTTTGTGTATTTTTTATTTGGGCATTTCTTAGTTCCTAGGATCAAATTCTATCTTCCTAAATCTCGCATTTTCCATTTCGAGAGTAGAGGTGATTTGCTTAGGTAAGAGGTTAAATCCGTTCTATTTAGCTTTACAATATATGAATGTAGAAAATTGTTCAGTTACTCCACTTACTTCGTATGACACAGTCGAGTACCTAAATAAAGTAGGTAGGTAAAGTGAGCATTTCTTATACTGTACTGTTGATATGGAACTTTACAAACCTAAAGTTACTGAGTCTTCCATACCTCGATAGTGTATTTATTACATACTCGTAGATTTAGCCTAAGCCTGGGCAATATCGACTGATAAGGTGATAAGCCA
>NW_007411639.1:0-623 GCF_000475195.1 Diaphorina citri
TTGGAAAATATATTATTTTTTTAGGTTAATTACAAACATTTATACAATTATTAACAGTTGAAGAATGTCAGGTCTTAAAAACTATTGCAATAGCAAAGAATTCATTTTTTGTCATCAACCTTTTTTATTAATGCCTGCATTAATTGCAAACTGACACCATCACATGCTATTCTGGCCAATCTTTCTTTTTCCTGAAATGCTGACTCTTTCTGTCTCAGTTCCAAATCCTTTTCTCTCATTTCCCGTTCAAACTCAAATTTTCTTGTTTCCAGTGCCAACTGCTGTTCTTTCAGTGTCTGTTCTCTCTTCAATAAATCCATCCGTTCCTGTTCAATCCATTCTCTCCATTCACCATTTGTTCTAACACAGTACACACATGCATCTTGTATCCTTTGCTGTGTTGGTCTAGACAGAGTGGCAGGTGAGGGTTGTAATTCTGTGTATGTGGATGAAGCAGGTGATGAGTTGGGTGATATGGCTTCCTCTTTACAATTGATGATTACATGCTGGTAGGCACTGTCATCATGAGCCTGCAAGTCCAGTTGAAAACTATTTGCTTTTGCCTTTTTCTGCCCTCTACACTCGTTATATAAATCCATGGTTTCCTGTAATAATTGTTCATA
>NW_007411640.1:0-623 GCF_000475195.1 Diaphorina citri
TAGGAATCTAGGGTAAAGCGGGTAAATTTTCTTGGACAAACCTGGACAAATCTCATTGACATTGTTTGCGATTTTGCTAACTTTATTCTCTAGTGTGTCGTCAGATTGAAAGGTTGGATTTTTCGAACACTCCATCAATTCTCGATCTTGTGGAATTTCTTGCACATGACTGATCTGGTCTGTTTTCTCCATTTTACACTGGATTTTGAAATTGTTGATTGTTTTGATGTACTGGGCTAAAAGGATGATACCGTAAGCAATTACAATCCAGCGTGCCAGAACTTGGCAATCACTCCAGAGAATAGTATAAGTATTTGGCTGATAATATTGATGAATATGAATGTCATCATCATAATTATTGCTCAATCAGTAGATTGGTTGGTAGCTCTCCATGATGTTCTGTCTAAAAATTTCCTCTTCATCTCCGCGTATGACTTGCATCCAGAGTATTTCACCACTTGACTGATGTAGCTTAACCAGGGCCTTCCTCTTCCTTGATCTCCTTGCTTTCTGCCTTCTATGATTGATACCATAAAATCATTATATCGATATAGATGACCAATCCATTTGTGTCTTCGCTCTTCTAATACATCCCATTTGCTCCTTAATTTCATAATTTCAAG
>NW_007411641.1:0-623 GCF_000475195.1 Diaphorina citri
AGGAGGACAGGATAGAAAAAAGCCAGTGCCATTTTAAGAACAAACCTAATGTACATTAGAATAAAGTTTGGCACAGGTGGGAATTGAACTTGCAACCCAAGTAGGACTTCCAAGGTAGGCATTGGCTATTTAATTATTATGCTTGGTTGTAATTTGTCTTCTTCTTTGCCTTGCTCTATTAACTTTCATCACCTTTATTACTTAATTTTTGTTCATTTCTTTCTTCCAGGATGACACCTACACAGAAAGTATCAGGCTGTTTTGCTTTGTCTGGTCTCTTTTTCCTGTGCTTGTGCTGTCGTTTGATTTCTTTTATCTTGTGCTTGTAGTTGAGTTTGGCTGAGTCATTGGGACAAAGTCCTGAAAATAATTGAACAATTTTACACCTGCCTGCTATTATACTAAACATAAGAAACCCATGAAAGGTAATAAAAAAAAATAGTATAATCAGTTTTTATACTGTGATTTGATTTTCACATTTACTTATGAGTTTTCAAGTGTGACAGGAGGGTAAAGGTATAACCAGATTACCAGAAAAGTTATTGAAAAGCTTAAACTGTCCATTAAGTTTTATTAGGACTATCTCCAAGTTTGCCTTTTTTTCAATATGAAAAACCAAAACT
>NW_007411642.1:0-623 GCF_000475195.1 Diaphorina citri
CACATAGGAGTATCTGGAGGAGAGAAAACAAGGATATTAAATAGTGTTACCCGTCACTAAAGATAAAGACCTTGACAGTTATACAGTGATGGCAAACCTCTATGACGAAATGGCAGGTTCAAATTATCAAATAGGAGTATCTGGAGGAGAGAGAGAGAAAAAAAAGGATAATTAAAAGTAACCCGATAAAATTGCTAGATAAAATTTTTGAACATTCCGTGGATCGAACTAGGAATCTGCTGTATGATAAAGATCCTGCCTATAAAGTATAAAGGAGAATCTAGATACTTTTGCATGTGATTATACCTACCATTTATTCCTTAGTACGAATAAGTGGTACGGTCTCGATAGTACCTACAGTCTAGGGACCCTATGTTCTTGGCATTTAGATTCAAGTTTTAGCCTGAAAGTCCATTATTTGTTCTCCTGAAAAGTAGTAAAAGTAGACCTAGGATCGTCTTGAACTGTCCCTTCTATTTATGCCAGATCTTACCACAGAGAGCTTTCAGTTAATTCAGAGTTCAAGGAATAGATACTGGCCTGTGTAAATGGAGCAGTTGCAGTTGGGTAAAAATTATGAATAAAAGGTCGATTCCTACGTAAAAAGTTGTGAAAAATCCAAA
>NW_007411643.1:0-623 GCF_000475195.1 Diaphorina citri
CGAAAATGAGAGAGACCTAGCTAGAGCTATTCCAAGGAAGAGTTCTGACGTCATATTTTCACACTTCGCACGTCGTGCTCAGGAAAAATTGACAAAAGGTTCGACGTTTTAGGAGCAAATCTTGTGTTGACCCAGCATCCTAAATGGGAAGTATGTATTGAATTTGGTTTCTTCTCTCTTATCTGATGTGAGACACAATTTAGGATGGGCATGCAGCATGCTACAACAGAAAATCTTAAAGTTCAATGTACTAGATATGAAACAAGAAGAATGAAAAGTCTTTCGTGAAATAGACCTCAGATGATTTTCGGCCGTGATTACCTTATAATGTTGATAAATATGTGACCAAAGTCAGGTACAAAATAGGTTATAACTTTGCCTATAGAAACACCCTGTATACAGAGAAACATTCTCTGGAGAATTGAGAAATACAAGCAATAAAAAATGATAAAAATCATGTCGGTACCACCTTAGGAATGGAGGAATTGCAATGATAATGAGCATCATAAACTGCAATAAAACGAATTCCCGACTCCATATGTCACCATAACGGTGAACCATGTTCTAATTAGGAATGCGCTAAAAATTGCATGTGAATCACGAACGTTAAATAATGTACATTA
>NW_007411644.1:0-623 GCF_000475195.1 Diaphorina citri
GTATGTTGTCATCTTCAAAGCACCAAACTCTTCAACAATGGGATCTGTGCAACAATGGTGACCTACCTCGTTAGAGTGTACAGAAGTATAATCGAACTTTTGAGATCTATCAAACCCAAACTCACCTAGATTTTAAGAATGGTCCTTACACACCTTATCAGAATATACGATGTACTTGGGCCTGGAACTATTTTTAAATTGAAATGAACCCTGACTTTGGAGAATGCTCGGAGACTGTCCGGGCACTCGTACAGAGAACACAATGCACAGTCCAAAATTCAGTTCAAAATGACACCATAGACCTAGTCTTAGGGAATACAGAGACCGTACCTACCTAGTAATACTTTATCTATGAAGGAGTTGCAATTGGGAAAATAATAGGTATTAAAAGTTTAATTCCTACGTAAAAAGTTGTGAAAAATCCAAATCTGAGGTCAAAACTCGGAAAAAGTAACTTTAAAAGGTCGAAAATTGTTCGAAGAGTTGTGACGTCAGATTTCACGTCAAAATGCGCAGAAACGCTTGCGCACAAACAAATGAAGCGAGAGTCATGAATTATGACGTCATCGCTTACGGGAGCGTATGCCGTGACGTCAAAGTTTACGATTTACCGGTATTTTTTA
>NW_007411645.1:0-623 GCF_000475195.1 Diaphorina citri
TTCGCCAGTTTCAATTATGTGAACTCGATCCTGGGCTCAGGAGTGATAGGTAAGTGGACTCGAGTTTCGCCTACTTTGTAGTCTTTTCTCAAGGAAAACGGATGAGATTCAACAATTAAGTAGGTATCCAAAAGAACATACTTAACGGTAAGCAATAATATGAATACATAGGATTTTCCAATTTAGTCCTCAGGACGGCATCATGCGATGCATGTTGACTCTTTTCCACCAATAAAGTTGTTTATCTAGTCAAGGAAAGACCTATATTCTTCTTATTTAGTATTAATTAGTACTTGACATGGTATCCCGTTTCCAGAGTTTAATACGTAGGATGTCTAATATGAACCTAACCAATAATCGAGGGAGGTAAGCGAACACTCATTAGGGCGTATCACACCATTCCACCGACCTTATCACTTGGGGCTTATCTGAGTCATCCGATGTCCGAATGAATGGGGCCCTTTGTTTGAGATCCTTATGCATTTATCACGTGACACGGAATAACAGTAACGTCACGTGAACGGGAAAAAATATGGGAGCTAACCCCCCATTGAAGTTTTCCCAATACTTGTTTCCTGAATGGAAATCCTTTTTTTTTTTTTCTTTTTTTATATGATGAGGAG
>NW_007411646.1:0-623 GCF_000475195.1 Diaphorina citri
AAAAAAAAAATCGGAAGAAGAGAGAAAAATTTGGAAACAATAACTAACGCTCAGTCCCTAATACATACGGAAACCTCCAATCCCTAATCACCTACAAGGGAGGAAAAAATCCTTGGGTCTAGCATACCCAATCCAACAGTAATACATGGGTCTGATCACTTGATTGTGGGTAAAAAGAAACTGATAGTACAAAAACAGTCAGGTCTACTCACTTGATTGTAGGTACAGTTCCGTTTCTTGCATTTGCCGCACTTGAGGAGATCTGTCTTGGTTCCCTGTACAGTAGCTAGCTGTGCGTCGTCAATCGATTCCTTGATGAATTTATTTCTCAACGTCTTCATCTCGTCGTTAGCCATTTCCTAGAACACCAGCGGAGAGTAAGTAAAGAAATGCAATTTCTATGTTATTATGTCACAATTTTTGTTGTTCACTGCAACATTGTAGGATTTACTAAATATCTCAATCTCAACACCAATGTTTACCTAGGTACCATGCTGGCACCGGTCACTATGTGCTAAAATATTACATAGCTGCTCATTTTCCTCACGAGACTGAGTGGGTGCAACAGCCAGTCACGGAATCAATCATTTGCATGATACAAATTTTTTGACTCCGCTGGGAAT
>NW_007411647.1:0-623 GCF_000475195.1 Diaphorina citri
TTTCATGTCCACTACCACAGTGTTCAACTGAACAACGTAAAAAAGATCTATTGTCATAAGAGGAAATGCTTGGAACAAAAATCGTACGTAGATTTGAACTGTAACTGTCAAATGATAGATTATACGGACAAAGTAAAATACCTAGGTATCAACATTGATAGTGACTTTAAAATGAAGGACCACGTAATAATGCTGTGCAAAAAACTCAGAGTTATGAATTATAGATTTAGAAAAACGGAGGCTAACAGACTTCCTGTATCAGCAAGAAAAATGCTCTATTATTCACTTGTAGAATCTATACTTCGTTATGGAGTTACCGTGTACACGTTTGCTCCAAAAACAACAATTGCTCCCCTGATGAGTATACAAAACAAAATCAAAATGTTCCTATTTCACCATATCAGAAAAGAAGAGGATACCATCATGAACCCGGAGCAACTGGCACAATTTCAACTAATATATGACAATTTTTACAACGAAGAATTCAGACGAACTAACACCCACAGCTATCCTTTACGTCAAGAAAATTTTAAAAAAACTTTTACCTACAACAAATATGGCGAACGAAAGCTGAGTTTTAAAATTCCCATGTTATTGAACCAGTTTTGTCAAGACTTCATCTC
>NW_007411648.1:0-623 GCF_000475195.1 Diaphorina citri
TGTTCGCATTGGATGGGGAAGAGAATAGCAGCGCCCCTGGCGGTGATAATGTGCAAGGTATTTATTACTCCATTTCTGCATTTCTGTTCTGAGCCCTAAAGCCCTCAGAAACGCTTTTTTTTTGCTCTTAAGAACGGATGAACTATTTATTTTGCGGACTTTGGCCCTACTTTTGATCTACATCTTAAAAAGAACCTCTTTTCAAAGTTCGAGTGACATGGGCTTAAAACTAAAGTCCCGAAAAATGCAAAGTCTTTTTTCGGGACATTTTTTGGCTACATTACACAGGAAGACAATCGTAGATTCTTCTTGCTTTTTTTTTAAGAGGTTTGATAGAGGGAACTGTAACTGCTAAGTTCTTATCGTCCCGAAATCGAAGAGAGAAGGAGGACAGGATAGAAGAAAGCTAACGTTCCGAGAACGAACATTATATCTCTTCAGGAGCTTTTTACTGACCCCCATATTGCAGGTGATACCAAAAACAGAGCTAGTAGTCCCCATTTTCAAGTGAATTTATTATTACTCTTCCCCGTTTTGCAGGTGACACCAAAGACATCGATCTAGACGACATCCTCGTCTGTAAGGAAGCCTTAGAACTGCTCACAGTCTGTTTCCTCCTTAAC
>NW_007411649.1:0-623 GCF_000475195.1 Diaphorina citri
ATCATTACATGAAAGTAAAATCAAAAAATCAAATCAAGAATAATAAACTGAATATTAAACAAATTAGGTAGGTACATACTACATAGGTACTGATTTTCTCTAATCACTACGGGCTGAAAAGTTCCCGGAGGGACGGACCCTGCTTGTTTCACCACCACCCCGTATATTATTAAGGAATAAGCATGGAGGCCTGTGTGCAGATACTAGAAGATAGAGTTATGTTATGTCGTCGTCTATTCGGTTCTGCTTTCACTTTCAGCATCATTGCAGCAAATCAAACAATGTGTCCGTATGAGATTTTCCTAGACTGCACCACCGGAACACCAAACCAAGTAACTAACTGGAGAACTAAAGAATCGATCGCCAGACTAATCAGTCTAAACTCGAAACAAATTAAGGAGCGCGGTAGCGCTCCGCCCCGCCAAGTCAAAAAAGTTTGACCGCGCTACTAGAGATATTATACGCGATCAGATACTACCAGCCTAGTTAGGCAAGTCAGCCACTATCAGGTAGACCTGATAGGTAGGTACGGCTGAAAAGGTCCACCTGTCAGGTCTACTTGATAGTGAGTGGCTGGCCTTAGCTTCGGGGATAGCGTAACTGCCTTGTAAACGCTAGGTCTC
>NW_007411650.1:0-623 GCF_000475195.1 Diaphorina citri
ATATTGAAACAATGGGATTACAAGAATAAGTCGACGGAACGAACCTACATAACCGTGTGTTAGCCCTCTGGGCTATTATAGTGGCGCGGTCTCCACTTACGCCTCTACTTAGGTATACGTACCGCTTACAGAATTTAGCGATCAAAAATTGATCATATCTCAGGATCGGTTTAGATTTTCGCAAAATCCTTTCTTATTGCACACCTAGACCATAAAAGGAATAGTCCTATCAAATTTCAGCTTTCTAGGTCTTGTGATTCTTGAGATAGAGCGATCAGTGTGGAATATGAAATGTGAAAAAGTGAATGGATCTTGATTTTATAATATAAGATATAGTGCCTACCCAAAATAGTGATTTATAGTTATTATTCAAGCCTAACTTTTTTTCAAGAAATTTGATAGAGGGAAATGTAACTGCTGAGGTCTTATTGCCCCTAAAACGTGAGAAGGAAGACAGGACAGGAAAAAGCCAGTCGTTTTGAGGACGAACCATATCTGTATAGGTCTTGGGATAAAATCCGTCCCGGGCCTTATTTTTGCTCCTTTACTATGGGGGCGGACTCCGAAAATTTGGATCATCCACCCCCACCCACCCCGGTACATCACTGTTTGGACTCTCGCCC
>NW_007411651.1:0-623 GCF_000475195.1 Diaphorina citri
ACTTATTTTTATGAGACAAGAAATTCTCGTATGTATTTTTATAGGTACGAGACGATAAATTCTTGAATTTTTACGAGATGAGAAATTCTTGTATTTTGCGAGACGAGAAATTCTTGTATTTTACGAGACGAGACGAAAGCAATCTCTTTTGGACAGCTGTAGATGGAACGAGACAAGGAATTCTTGTATTTTTTAAGAGGCGAAAAATTCTTGTATTTTACGAGACGAAAAATTCTTGTATTTTTACGAGACGAGAATTTTTGTATTTTTAAGAGACGAGAAATTCTCGTATTTTACGAGACGAGAAATTCTTGTATTTTTACTAGACAAGTAATTCTTGTACTTATTTTTATGAGACAAGAAATTCTCGTATGTATTTTTATAGGTACGAGACGATAAATTCTTGAATTTTTACGAGATGAGAAATTCTTGTATTTTGCGAGACGAGAAATTCTTGTATTTTACGAGACGAGACGAAAGCAATCTCTTTTGGACAGCTGTAGATGGAAATCTGAAATTTTGTACACGATATGAAATTTGATAATACGAAAAAATGTACCAAAAAAGAGCCCATTTTAAAACAAGTCATTTTGTGTTCATTTACAGAATCACAATTGGTTGAA
>NW_007411652.1:0-623 GCF_000475195.1 Diaphorina citri
CTTCATCTCATCAATTTAATATTGCACCACTTTTTATGGTAAGTTGTAGTTAAGTAGGTAGGTAACTGTATAACACCAATCTGATAGTCCATGTTCATGCACAGGAATACTACCTATCTCAATGGTGTAGGTAGTGATTACTTCACTCACCTGGTAAACAGAATAGTATGGTTTCAATCCCAGCTGAGGTATGGAGTTTTGTAATTATTTGAAACTGTCTATTGGTGGTACCTATCTAACTTACTTTATGTGAGAACTACTTACCCATTCTTCGAATCCATTGCCTTTCTTGTTGGATGGTTTCTTCTTCATTTTTGTTTAAAAATATGGGTTTATCAATCATAAATCACAGCATTAAATTTTATGATTTTATTACAAAGCAAAAATTGTCCAATAAACTGCAAATTTCAAAATTTTAATTTTTGGCGGGTCTTTTTGTTTATTTTCAACAACTCCCCCCTCCACCGGCTTCACTTTTTTTTCCACCATTGCGCAATCCACTGCGTTTTCATATCATTGGACGACCTTGTGAAAAATGTGTGGGAAGGTCATGAAGAGGTCTGTGAAGGTCATTAAGTGTCCCAGTCCTCGTTAAATTTCGACGTTCTGACAATCAGGGGATT
>NW_007411653.1:0-623 GCF_000475195.1 Diaphorina citri
GGGAAAAATCCTACAATGCTGCAGTGAGCACCAAAGTTGTGACATAATAACACAAAGAAATTGCATTTACATTTTATAGTCCCACAGCTAGACGCTCGTCTAAATTCTGTTTAATGTCCCCTAGACAGACCTCCAGTGAGCAAGCCTTGTGTGATACCCATTTGGAGGTTGTAGTAAGACACTATAAAAGGTAGAAATACATTACCATCACGTCACGTGAGGTCACGGGTAATCAGATTGTAGTTCAAAGTTTTCCGATAATATTGTAGGCAGTAGGTAATTTCTCCACACGTGACGTAACGTGATAGTAGTGTGACTGTCCTGAACGAAATGACCTACATTACCTACATACAAGATTATGGGAAAACTTTGAACAAAATCTTTCTGACTCCCCATGACTTCGCATGATGTGACGTGACTTATCAAGTACGTGACACTACCATCACGTCACATTACGTCACGTGAAGTGGTGGTAATGTGTTTCTACCCTCAGTGGAAAAACTTGCTTTGCTCACCTCTTTAGAGTTATTGTTATTGCTGGTCAATAGTTGCGAGAGGAAACATTTCTCTACGTGAGATATCCGTGGTAATTGCCCCGTGAGATCAAAATTACGACCCGCCTT
>NW_007411654.1:0-623 GCF_000475195.1 Diaphorina citri
GTTAGTAAAAACCCCACACAAAGTCACTAAAGAGGAATGGTTTTGGATACATTTTTAATGAGCAGTGTGTGAACGCCAAGGGAGCAGGGGAGGTAATTGAGGTTTAGGATAAAGGAGATGATGAGGTAATTGTAAAGCGTGTAGTGGGAGTCTTGCGGTCGCTCAAACACAACGTACAGTGTAATATGCGGCCTTGTAATTATACGTCCTTCGTACAGATACGTTAAAATAATGATATTCGGCCAAGTAATACCTAATAATCGTGTGCCCACCTTGTAATTTTATTGTGAAGCTACGTGGAAATAATACTATGCGGCGACTTCGCAACTGTGTGGCCACGTTATAATATGAGGTAACTTTGTAATAACTGTGTGGCCACGTAGTACGTCATGATGCCTAATCGTGAAGTGACCTCGTAATAATAAATTTTGAAGCTGCTTCATAAAACCTGTTAGTGCGTATGCGGCAACTATCATAATAATATTATGCCGCATATAGGTCTATGAACTTGAAATATGCAAGGATTGCAAGGCCTATTCACTTGCTTGCTTGCTTGCTATCAGAGACAGCATACGATTTCCTTCAGGTATGAATCTGTAACTGTTCATTTTCAAAGGCCTTTT
>NW_007411655.1:0-623 GCF_000475195.1 Diaphorina citri
GTTAGATCCCTCCGTACATCCAGGGCCGGCACACAGGTGGCCATTGTGTCCATGCCTGCCCGAACCGCAGATGACCTTCTGGAACAAGGCGATATCAAAATAGGCTGGACGAGGTGCAGAGTAAAACCCAAGTTGGATATTGTCCGGTGTTACAACTGCTTGAATGTTGGACATCACTCGGATATCTGCAGAGAGCCGAAAGGTCAGGATAAAAAATGTTTAAACTGCACTCAGCCGGGACATTTAAGCAAAGACTGCCAAAATATCAGTTACTGCACATCGTGTGGAAAAAATGGACATCGGACGGATTCTACACTGTGCCCAGTGTACAAGAGACTGATTCAAGGATTACAAGGTCAGGCGAGGGAAAAGGAGGAAATAATTGAGGTCGTAGAACAAAACCACCTGGGAAATGAGGAGATGGATGTGGAGGAAGTTCCAATTAGTGAGATTCTAAATGAAACCCAAGATGATTAGATTCTTACAATGTAACTTGAATAGGTCGCCAGCGGCGCACGATTTATTAAGTAAAACTTGTTTAGAAAATAAAGTAGGTGTTTTGTTGATAAGTGAGCCAAATAAAAAATCTATAGAAGGGGCGGAATGGTTGAAAGATGAGAGAA
>NW_007411656.1:0-623 GCF_000475195.1 Diaphorina citri
TTAAATTGACTATGTTTATGTTTCTAATATAAAACGTATATATAATTATATACCTCCTTTTCCATCAAGAGTTCTGAGGAAGCACACGCATTATTACACAAAATAAATTTGAAATTTAAAAATTACCTAATATTGTCCTCTCTCTCTCTCTCTTCTAGGTTAGTTACGTCCTATGAAGTATTTCGTCTCTTACACCCTTTGAAACATATTAACAGATGTTCCGGGCACATGGCACAAGGGGTTATTGCAAGAGTTACCTGTACTACAGACCCATATGCAGGAATCTGTTGTATATTATACAATACATACTGGTATATACTATACATTAGTAAATACAGTTGCATTCTGGATCGTCATCATCGCTCTATGGAATTGCAACACCAGTAGAGAGATCCGAGAACAAAGAGTACGCACGTCGTCCTAAAAAACGAATCTGTTCAGTAAAATAGTCAGGGCGGAAGGGAGGAAGTGGTATATACAATACATTAGTAAATACAGTTGCATTCTGGATCGTCATCATCGCTCTATGGAATTGCAACACAAGTAGAGAGATCCGAGAACAAAGAGTACGCACGTCGTCCTAAAAAACGAATCTGTTCAGTAAAATAGTCAGGGCGGAAGGG
>NW_007411657.1:0-623 GCF_000475195.1 Diaphorina citri
ACAAAAGTTACAGATTTAAAAAAAAAAAAAAAAATACAAAATACAAAATTAAACAAAATGAATGATCACAAACATACCAAATTGCATAATAAGTACCAGATGCGGAGTACTAAAAATAGATACCATCTTTAACTGTTCCAGAATTCAACCTCTTGGACTTGACCCTCAAAAAAAAAAGGTTACAGATCAAAAAAAAAAAGGCTACCTCTGCTTTTTAAAAGAGAGAGTTTATAAAAATAGACCTTTACCTTAATTGCAACAATGCAAGGAATTCTCGCATTCTTGATTGGTTCTTTCATTTTGGGTTGATGACTCATTGCTGCCATATCCATCTGGATAGATCATAATGTATGTATATTAAACGGACCGAAATAAATAACATATTCTGTTAGCTTTTGGTTATTATTTATTTCTTAAGGAATCTATCAAATATATTCCATTTAGATGAAATTTCCTATCCTGTCTTCCTTCTCTCTTCACTTTCGTGACGATAAGATCTTAGCCATTGTAGTTCCCTCTATCAAACCTCATAAAATAATAAAAATAATAATAATAAAAAAAGTTCACCATAAAAGAAAATAATCATACAAGATAATTCCATAATTCCCTTCTAACAGGAATGT
>NW_007411658.1:0-623 GCF_000475195.1 Diaphorina citri
TGTAAAAAAAAGGAGAGAGAGAGAGAGAGAGAGAGAATCAAGGGAAGAGGGTACAAAACGGGGGGCTTTTTCTCCCAGAACCCCTCCTCGTTTTCTGTCACCGATAAAGGACAGGAGGGGAGGGAATGTCCTATCTATTCTGTAATAAGAGGAAGAAGAGGGGGAATCCCCTTCCCCTACTTTTCTATCCCTAACGGGGGGGTAGTCCTATTCTAGGCCGGATAAAGGGAAGAGGAGGGGAGGTAAGAGTCAGAAGGGGCAGAGAGGGGGGTTAGGGGAGGGTAGAAGGGAAAAGGGATTTATGTAGAAATATCTCCCTCCTTTACTGTCACTGATAAGGGAAGGCTTTGTTTAGACATTTCAGTTTTATGCTTTTATAAATAGAACGGTTACTTCCTTTGTTTCGTTCTTTGGCGAGCTTGATTGTTATGGTTAGAAAAAAATGTACCGCCCAAAACACTCTCTTGTCCACAGCAGTTCAGCAATAGATACTGGTAACTAACTGGTGGGTGTTTCGTAGTTTTATGAAAGGTCTTCTTTTGCACTTTTTGGAGAATTCTGCCACACTAAATAAATCATCGTCTTCTTCCTCACCTTTTCCCGTGTAAGTGAGGACGGGGTCG
>NW_007411659.1:0-623 GCF_000475195.1 Diaphorina citri
AGGAAAAGGAGAAAGTAACGCAGGACAAGAAGATGAAAGAGAAGAAAAAAAGGAGGAAGAGAAGTAGAAGAAAAACTGAAGGAGACCAAGCACATGAAAGAGAATAAGTAGGAGTATGAAAAAGGAAAAGGTAGAGGACGATGAAAAGGAGGAGAAGGTGAAAGAGAAGAAGTAGAAGAAAGAGGAGGAGGAGTATGAAAAAGAGGAGGAGAAGGAGAAAGAGGAGAAGAAGGTGAAATGAAGGAATTAAAACTTGGGAAAAGCTGCTTAATATTTACCATCATGTAACGTAATAAAATATTCCATGTTACAATCGTCTGTACCTGGGAGTACCTATATGAAATCAGTGGCGGATCAAGGATTGGGAGAGGGCGTTTGATCTGTGGTCGGATTTAGGGCGCAGCATTAGAAAAAAATTCAGTTAATTTCTCATCTAGTTCGGAATGTCTCAAGAATTTCAAGGTAAAAGTATTGATTTTTTTTTTTTTAATAAAGCTTTTACAAAATGTTCAACTCAAAATGAAGCTATTAAATTTCATGTGGCTACAGGGATTCAAACCCCGATCCCTTGGATTAAAAGTCCAACATTCTACCTCTGAACTCTTACTTCTCTTGACGTAAAA
>NW_007411660.1:0-623 GCF_000475195.1 Diaphorina citri
AAATCGAACCCGGGTCTCCCGCGTGCAAGGCGAGCGCAGTGACCACTACGCCATGGGAGCTGATATTTTATTATTTTAATTTTTTCTTCTCCTTTGAAATGTTTGCCAATAAAAAAACCTATACCTAAATGAACACAGATGAACAAACAAGTCTATCTTACTTAGCAAACACGTGCTTCCTTATCCTATAAGATAGAAGAGTCGCGAGTTAGACAAAACTGAATTAATATTATATTAGACAAGATCAAAAGCTCTACAAACTTTGCAAAGTGCATGTACATTAATCTATTAAGCAATATGAAGCTGACTCCACTCTATCTTATTTCTGTTATCACTGTTATGTAGACTGACATGATGATGGTATTTTGATACATGTTATTACTCAAACATTTAAGATAATATTATTACTCAAACAAAGGTACCAGGACCGTATTAAGGGGGGCGGGGAGGGCCCGGGCCAACCCCTCTTGCTTCATTTTTCTTCCTTTACTGTAGGGCGCACTTTAAATCCAAAAACTTAGAGGCTAAGGTCTTATCAAATGAGAATAATTCCCTCCCCCCTCTCAATGAAATCCTGGATACGGCCCTGAAAGGGAAGTATATTCTATGTAGTGTATGGTGAT
>NW_007411661.1:0-623 GCF_000475195.1 Diaphorina citri
GTTACAGTGCAGAAGGAAAAGCAGAATGAAGTAAACTCGATGAAGGAACTAACCAAAAGAACCCCAGATGAAGAAATACCACAAGAGTCAACTTCAGTAAGCGGGATTAAACAGCCCATTATATGTGAAAGGTGCAGAGGGGCAATTAAAAGAGAAGAGGTAGAAATTGGATACATACGAGGGAAGTTGGAAAACAGCGGAATCATGACCCCGGAAGACAAAGAAGAACTTGCAGGAAGAAATTGGCCAGAACACCTCTTTATAAATACCAAAACGAAGAAAGGAAACCCATTCATAGGAACAGTCGAAGATGATACGATCTTAGTTATGAAAAAGAAGGAAAACTCAAGATTGGTGGAAACCGCAATGTCGAGATTCCCAGAGATGACGTCGATGCTGTCGAATAATGAAGATGATGAAGAAGGAGGAATGCAAATAGATCACGAGGAAGGAGAATATAAATGGATGGAGAACACAATAAAAATCGGAGGAGTGACTCAAAGAAGAAGGATCTTTTTGATACAGGAAGAAACGACAACGAACGCGTTCAAAGCTATACAGAAGATAAGAAGAGAACACTCCATCGAGGGAACACTAGGAGTAGTCACCACTGAAAAAGTAGA
>NW_007411662.1:0-623 GCF_000475195.1 Diaphorina citri
TTAAATCCAAAGATATTGCTCTAGCTCTCTCCCTTCCTCTCTCTCTCTCCCTTTCTCTCTCTCTCTTTAAACTTGTATGAAATAACACGAACAATCACTGTGAACTACACCGTTCTACATCAAATCACAATTAACTACACCAAAAGTACAAAATTTACCTACCTACCTAATAATAATGATCAATGTAGGTAGGTATTGTGTGTGTAATTTTGTTGATATTATTTTGTGGAGAATAGTGGAGATGCTAAAATTCCAGAAAGAATAATTTGTATAATCGCCTGGTATCTATTTTGATTATGCAACGTGCAACATATCTTGAATCTATTATTAGTGGAGATGCCAAAATTCTCGTAAGGGAAATTTGAGATGGGAGATGGGACTCATTATCTACCCTTGTGTCTACAGATAGGTACCTATGTGCAAATGTACCTTTTTAGTCCGTCCTTCCTTTATTATTACAATAGTAATAAAAAGGTACCTATAAGGGACGGACTATTGTATTAGCTTCGGTGTCGTCTGTCACTTTGTCCCCATAGAATCCATAGATAGAAGGACTTATCCAAACCTAGTCGACCTATATATCAAATTAAAGGTCTTTTTACCAGGAACACGAAAATGGTGGT
>NW_007411663.1:0-623 GCF_000475195.1 Diaphorina citri
CTCTCTCTCTCTCTCTCTCTCTCTCTCTCTCTCTCTCTCTCTCTCTCTGTCTCTCTCTCTCTGTCTCTCTCTCTCTCTTTCTCTTTCTCTCTGTCTCTCTCTTTCTCTCTCTCTGTCTCATATTTTTATCAGAGCTTTTAAGCTGCCATTGGTGGTGACAAAGTTTTTTTTTTTTGCTCCAGGGAAAAGGGATTTTTTTTTTAAACCTTTGGAAATTTGGGTTATTGGGGTACCTAAAATGTCCCTCAAGAGGAAATATGACCATGGGCTATAGGGTAATACCCACTCTAAAATCCCATTAATATGTGATGGGTTTGGATAGCTTTGGTCCACGCGTGTGAAATTTTGAATTTTTTATTTCGTCCATTTTTTCAGGGAAAGAGTGCTAGGTATGTTGTGGGGTACATGATGTGATTTTCATCTTTATTTATTCATCAATTTTTCGTCGAAGAGTGAGAGAAAAGGAGAGGAGAGAGGCAAAATGAGAAGGAAAGAGGGAGGGAGAGAGAGAGAAGGCAAGGGGAAAGAAAGAGAGAGAGAGGGAAAGAGAGAGAGAGAGAGAGAAATAAACGTTGTCATAGCAAAGACTGGTACGTGACATTCTGTTTAGCTTTAGACATGAA
>NW_007411664.1:0-623 GCF_000475195.1 Diaphorina citri
AGTTGGAGGTTCCGGAGTGAAACATGAGGCATTGCAGAGGATAGAACAAGCTGTACATGAGCATGATGATGTACACGGGGATTTACATTCATTTGGTAAGTATGAAGAGGCATGGTTAACTCAGTGGTAATGAACATGCAGAAGGCCTTGAGTTCAATTCATAGAATCAGCAAAGAGTTGTAATTTTATTTCAGTTTGCAAATATTTCAACAGTCTACTTTATGGTGTTCTCTTGAGAACCCAGCTGGAAAGTATTGGGCCTTTCATCGCCCATCTGTGAGGGATTTACTACATGCTATGACACAGACTGCATGAATTTAATGTAGCAGTTGTTTCATTACTACAAAATAAAAACACTCATCTTTTTTTATGCTTTTGAACACAGCTAATTTCCCTTGATTTTCAGGGCAGGGGTTTTTTTTTCTCAGTGTATTTTTACTTTTTTTTTTCTGGAATGCCAAATCAACTAAAAAAAAGTAACCTGGCAACATTTTTAACGTTTATCAATTTTTTTTTCCATCTTTTTGTCTTGATAACTTTTACCATTTTTTTCCATCTTTTTGTCTTGATAACTCTAACCAATTTTTCCATCTTTTTGTCAGGTGTAGATCTGTCGGATAGTG
>NW_007411665.1:0-623 GCF_000475195.1 Diaphorina citri
AAGTACTCACTCACTAGACACATAACATTGATGCATAAGAAAGTTAAAACATTGAAATGCAACCAATGTGGTGCAGCATTCAAGGACAAAAAGGCATTTGCTGATCATCTTCTTGAACACAAGGGAATTTTATCTTACAAATGTAATGTCTGTGATGAGAGGTATCCTGATGAAGAATCTCTTAAACAACATACTCTTCTACATACAGAAGAGATCAAATTTGTTTGTAACTTATGTGACCAACAGTTTTCCGACAAATTTCAACTAAGTAAACACTACCTTATTCATACTGAGAGAGATAAGTCTGAAGTGACTGTTGAAAAGTACCATCAACTTGTACATCAATTTGTAATGAGTGATAATGATGCAAATGATGAAGCTGCTGCTGATGATGATCATTATGTAGGTGATGATCACACACCAGGTGAACCTTCATTTGATGAGGATAGTACTCAAGCTACCTCAGGATCCAAAATTTTAAACAATGAAGGAGTAGTAGGAAATTCTTCTTACTATCAGCAAGTCAATAATTACTTGTACTTTAATGAAAATCAACAGCCAATATATCAACATAACAATCAGTACAATCAGTCTACTGTTACTCAGACTTATGATGGATTTGT
>NW_007411666.1:0-623 GCF_000475195.1 Diaphorina citri
TATGTCGGCGGAACCAAATACATTAAATCTTTCTCCGCGACCTATTGGGTCAATATTGGGGTCTTTATGAGTTTATTAACATGAAGAAATTGGGAAGACCAAGGTGCTTTACTGCCGCTGGTACAAGGTGCTGTGCTGCCAATCCAGAGGGATTTTTTTAATTTTTCGACAAAACTTTCAATGGTCAGTTTTCTGTGTCAAAACACGTTTTAAGGTCCCTAGAACCTAAATCCAAAGTTTCAGCAATTGGTCCGTGTGTGTGTCTGTCTGTAAACAAAATATCTCAAGAACGGTAAGAGCTAGAGAGTTGAAATTTGGTATGTAGCTGTCAAATGTGACAAGGATGCGACACGAAACTTTTGGTTAAGACCGGTGCAATGATTGGCGGCATTTTACCGCTTTTTGGGGGTTTTCGGTGTAATTTAACAATATCTCGGGGACGGTATAAGCTAGAGACTTGAATGGTATGTAGTTCACAAATGTGACAAGGATGCAACACAAAACGTTTGGTTGAGATGGGAGCTGCGGTTGGCGGTATTTTGACAGCTTTTGCACAGATTTCGACCGTTTTTTGGCGGTTTTCAGCTATAGCGACAAAACGGTTAGAGATATTGTAAAAGTTA
>NW_007411667.1:0-622 GCF_000475195.1 Diaphorina citri
AAAAATAATAACATCAAGAACATGAAAAATATCTTCAACTGGAAAGTCACGTCTGGGATGTCTTGTTTTGAAAAAAAAAGTCCGTCCTCCCTTTATTATTACAATAGTAATAAAAAGGTATAAGGGACGGACTATTGTATTCGCTTCGCTGTATTGCCATGACCACATTACCTAAGACCACCCTGTATATTTGTATGAAATAAGAACTGTCGGAAATAGGAAGGAAACAGAAAATGAAAAGACTTTCTTTTCTTCTTGTTTCCTCTATAGGTGCCTTTTCCTATTGTAATAAAATTCACAACTTTTTATTTAAGATAATGTGTAGTCCTGTTGTGCATTGTAAAGCCCAATACAAGAGGTTTTCCAGAAGAAAGGCCGAGAAAAATCAGCTCACAAACAGCACAAGATTTTACCTTTTTATCACAGGATTTTTTAACGAGGGGAAAAAATGGGATAAGTTGCACGGCTTTTTGTAAATTCGTACTCCGTTGTGTTGGCTTGGGGTTGTGACCGTAAATTGAAGTGAATAATTGAAATTCAAACCATCCATTTCGGGTTAGACTTGGAAAAATTTACTTTTTTTATTTATTATTATTATTATTATTATTTTTTTTTTTTAGCA
>NW_007411668.1:0-622 GCF_000475195.1 Diaphorina citri
TTAATTCTGGTTTCTATAAATTGTAGCTCACAATTTTCAAAAATTTCGCCTGCGGCGCTGCTCATTTCCCCCTTTTTTCTGTTAACCTTCATCCCCCCCAGAATATGTGAATGTGTAGACTGTATAATGACAAACTTCAGGTTCATGCTTTTTAAAAAAATATCGTGCGGAGCTGAAGATTAGGATTTCGATGAGACTGAATTTCTGAAGATATTAGACCAAAATGTTCAAAAAATTTCCCCTGCGGCGCTGTTATTATATTCTATATATTGTTATTATATTCTAAAAAAAAAAAATGCCAGTTCACTTATAGTAAATACCTATTAAGCCAGATCAAAGAGAAATGGCTGTAGTAGTCTTGAGGTCATTATCTTGGTCAAAGGTCATTTATCTTGAAAAAATTTGGCCGGTGGCGCAGTTATTTCATGGTGCAAATCGAGGACTCTAGACCTTACCCTAGTCAGATGAAAAAAGATTGAAGAAATTTAACAGGCCTGAGAACATTGATTGGAAAAAAAAAAATCAGCTGCGGCGCAGTGGGAACAGGGTGGAAAATCTTGGAAAAGTAGACTGGAAATTTTGAAAAATTGGACTGGAAAACCGGGAAAAGTCAGGGAATTTT
>NW_007411669.1:0-622 GCF_000475195.1 Diaphorina citri
CCATGCCTCGGGATGAACTAGCGGGATTCCGGAGCGAAGCGACGGAATTCAGCTAGTTTTCTATAGAAACGTAGAAAAAGATAAAACATTTTTTGAAAATAAGAAACAGCGAGAAGTTATACTATGAAAGTAACGCGAAATTCGACTAAATTGTTGCATTTTGCATACATAGAAATATGTACATGTATGTCAGTCTGTTACGGCGCTGTTACGCTGATGGACCTTTTGTTGTCCTCTTTTCACGAAAAAACGGCTTGACCGATTTTGATAACATTTTTTGTGGTTGTTGAGAAGAGTACTGAGGGTGACATAGGCTATTTAAATTTGTCGTTTTCCTTCCTGATTCAAAATGGCAACATTTCAAAGTTATGACTCTTGTGCTACGCTGATCCCGTACAAAGGACGGGTCAACCACCACTAGTTCCAAACTATGTACATACACTATGTACATACTTCGTACCATGTAATCTTTCAGCAACTATCATTTGGACATCAGTTTCAATCTAAAATGTATGAAAAAAATTTCAGAAAGTGGAAAACCCTGAGTGAATGTGCTGGACATATGAAAAATGATCTCTATTTCTCTCATACATGGTACCTACATACACACATGTTAGGATAT
>NW_007411670.1:0-622 GCF_000475195.1 Diaphorina citri
ATTTAGATAATGAAAAATAATACACAAAATAAATTATTTTCTTATAATTTTAAATTTAAATGTATTCCATGGCACCACACTATCACCGTATTTTGTAAAATAAATGAAATTTAATTTAATAGAAAATATAAAAAAAATACACAAAATAAATTTCACTGATAACAGAAAAAAACGAAATATTTGTTTTAAAAAATAAATAAAATAAACGATATAACAACAACACTTCACTGGCTCGTAAGATCAAGGATTGAGGAAGAAATTGGAGCTCTACAACAAGAACAAGAACTACAACAGAAAGAAGTTAATCAGAAATCAAGATCAGTTCAGTTTAAAACGCATCGCGTGGTACAAAGCACAACTAATGAACTAATAATACCAGCAGCGTATCTCAAAATATCTCTTTTGGAAATCCCCAAAATCCGTGTTGTTAAAAAAATCAAGGGATTAGTTTTAGAAATTTCCTGATATTTTCAATGTTTTTTGATGGAGTAGGTAGATATTGTTAGATTGATTTCCTTCCCTAAAAATAAGGCTTTTGGGGCTCCAATGCCACTTAAAATAATATGTCAAAAAAAAAAAAAAAAAAAAAAAAAAAAAAAAAACATTCGGGGAAAAAAGCTCC
>NW_007411671.1:0-622 GCF_000475195.1 Diaphorina citri
AAATAAGTAGGTAGGGTACCTTCTACAATCTAATTATCCAACTCAAGAATCGACTTTTTGAAAGAACAAGAGGGGAAAGGGAGGAAAATATTGGTCTCCAAAGAAAACTTAGGTTCTGTAATACTGTGAGAACAGAATTATCTAATAATTATAATTGGTGTATCTATTTGGCAACAGTGCTTACCGATTCATCAATAAAATATCATTTTAATACTCCATAGGTACCTAATTACTACTCATACCTACACGTAGGTATTACCTAGGTACCTACATGGCTTTTATTACCTATTCTATACATAGATACCTCAGAACCTAATACCTACATACCTAATAAGTCGATAAGTTGTATTTCCTGTTATTATGATGTAGCTTTCATTTAATCTGCCAAACGAGGAAAAATCAGAAGGAAAAACGGCATTTGAATCCATTACACATCATGTTCAGAATTATCAGTTGCATGTGTTACCAATACCTAACCTATACCCATAAAGCTTGTACCTAGTAGCAACATAGGTACCTATAAATATATTATGATGCTCCCCTGTATCTATTATCCTAGGCAGATAAGGTTCGTTCTCGGGACGACTGGCGTCCTCCTGTCAGACAATCATTGTTCTGTCTT
>NW_007411672.1:0-622 GCF_000475195.1 Diaphorina citri
ACTTTTTTTGAGTAATTGATTACATCCAAATTAGAACCGGTACTTTACAAGTAAAATACTTACTCGTATACATCTCTAGTTGTGAAGCTAGCTCGTTATTGTGACAGCAAAATACTTACCATGGTTAAAGGTTTTTACAGGCCGTTTTTCAATTCGATGTATGTATCTCTTATTCTCTTGTTAACTGTTCATAATTGATTTACTTTCAATACTACGCGTATTTTTTCTTTCGTAATTTCCATGGTGGTAGCAATTGAAAATTCGATGTTGATGGACTTTGCGACTAGTGTTAGTGTACCTACCTACCTACCTAGACGCACCTAAAAAAAAAAAGTATGAAACTGAAATTCCATAAATAAGTCGTGAAGAGGAAATATTTTAAATGCAGTTAAAACTTCAGGTGCCCAACTCTCTTTGGGTTGAGACTTCGGGGGTTCTTGCAAGCTAAGTAACATCAAGTGTGGGTGGCACTGGCACGCATCTGGGCGGGTGACTTGGGAACGTCAAAGTGCACTCTGCCACGCGAAGGAAGTTGTGTAGAGATGGGTAGTGTTGTGTATGATGGTGGTTTCGAACCAGTGTATTTCGGTTTTCCAATATCCAATATTGGCTAGAGTGAATT
>NW_007411673.1:0-622 GCF_000475195.1 Diaphorina citri
TTCTTCGAAAATTGTCTAGACAGTTGTTTTTTACTCTTCATCAATTTACACAATTTGTGCATTGTTAGCACATTTTTTTCGTCAAAACGAGATGTCAAATTTATTTTCGCCTAACGAGCTTTATTACGAAGGGTCGTCACTGTTACCCCAAAATTCGTTGGTTCGGTAGCTTGTAGGTCATTCCAATCAAAGGCATCGTTTTGTCGAAAGTTCGAAAGCTAGAAGGACGAAGGTACCTAGATGAAAATCTTCTCCTCATTAAAGTGTGATTGAATTTTGCTATAATGAAAAATTATAAATATTTGCGATGATTTGCCAAATCAAATTCAAGAATAATGGTACCCTTTTATAAATAAAAGGTACAGTACAGAATAGAATGAATAGGTAGATAATAGAAGAAAGTAGGAGCATAAAGGTACATTAAAATAAGAAGAAGGTACCTACCTATCCTTTGAAAGAAGTAAATTAGCGGCATATGCAGCTGGCTATTTCGGCAAGTCCCATGTTTTTCCGTAGTAGTTTTTGAATTATAATTAGGAAATTAGAAAGTAATACATATTTTTAATCAGAAACTTAGAAGATAGATAATCAAAAACAACCCGTTTCCCTTGAACTCACCACT
>NW_007411674.1:0-622 GCF_000475195.1 Diaphorina citri
ACCCATAGCAAGGGAATCTTGGGTGTATACAGTATTGTTATATGAAAAGTAAGCTGTAGTAAGACAGAATTCAATAATCTCTTTAAAAAGTTCAAAATTTTAAACTGATGTATTCCATTAACTTTAAAACTGATGTAGGGAACACTGTTTGTATATATCAGAATCTATTAAACCGCGTACCATAGTCTCACTTCAACTCTAAAGAAATTAATTTATATCCACTCTTAATAGTTTTAGATTTAATAAAGTCACGAAATTCAAATGAGTTTTTAACATTGTATGTGGAACTTTTCAGGGGTTGTAATATTGGGACTAAAAATTTAGATAAATTGTAGGATGGGGAAAACTTTGAACTTTTTAAAGAAATTATTGAATTCTGTCTTACTACAGCTTACTTTTCATATAACAATACTGTATACACCCAAGATTCCCTTGCTATGGGTTGCTCATTATCCCCTATTGTTGCTGACATTGTTTTAGATTCCCTATTCGATACTGTTCTTCCACAACTTCAGGATTGTTTGCAATTTGCTGTTAAATATGTTGTCGCGAACAGCGCGAGTTTAGATACAAGTTAGGTATTAGGTGTTTTAGCAAGTGTTTTATAATTAGAAATAGTTAA
>NW_007411675.1:0-622 GCF_000475195.1 Diaphorina citri
CACCCCCTGTTGTTAAGAAGTTTTCTTCTATTAACAGTTTTTTTCCCCCAAGGGAGATTCATAAAACCGTGGAAAAATCCCGGGTTCGAACCCCACCGTGGACAAAAATTTGTACTCGTTTTTCGATTACAAATATTCCAACGGTTTATTTTTTGGTGTTCTCGTGTTGACCCAGCACCTAAATTGGAAGTATTGTGTGTGTCTCTTCTCGCCCATCTGATGAGAGACACAGGTACCACGGGATATGCTACGACATAGACCACACGCGTCTAATTCATGATTTCAATTAGCTCAATAAAACACAAAAAGCTTACCAGTGCCTTTCATAACTTTATCACTAGTTGCATAACTATTGATTAGGGATAGAGATTCTTGGAACCTTGCATTGTTGAGACCCACTATGTTGCCCAGGAGTTGACTCACTGAGATTATCACCTGAGGAGAGTAAAATTTTACATTAGCCCATAAGATTCAAACTTTTTTCATTCGTTGGATATTGCTGAAATTTAACCGCTACTAACTCCGGACCGGTACTGAGTAAATACGTCAAAAAAATAGTAGGAAATTTTGTTTTCTAACTAATAGACAAATCCCCGATGCACTCTGACGTGGAGCGACTGAG
>NW_007411676.1:0-622 GCF_000475195.1 Diaphorina citri
GTTTCTGGCCCTGTTCCATGCCCGTTATCACTGCTTATCAGAGAGGCAGCCTGATGACCTTGAGTTTATTAATTGACATAACTACGTTTGCCTTATTTCTAATCCTAGGGTGGGGAGAGGATGATGGTTGGCCATATAAGTCCACATTAATGTCAAGTAGGCTAAGTGTACCATTTATTCGCCCACCTAAAAAATGTACCATTTATTGGCCCACCTGCCCACATTTATTTTTCTAATTTTTGTTTTTATGCTAAAAATATTAGGTACCTATACCCATCAATAATAGGCGTCAGTATCAATCTATGTATTTGTATTTTGTAAAAGATAATCTACCACACTTTATGTCTTATTTTTGAGAAATAGGTACCAAATACGGCTACAGGAGTCTATATACACCTAAAGCCTACATTCCAGGAAGATACCTGGGCACACAAATTTCACATGGACACACATTAGGTAAAAGTCAAACAATATATACCACTATCGTACATGGATGGGTAGATGGTACCAAGATTCATAGAAAGTACATTTATAGGAATTTGAAGGTATTCGACTTAGAACTTGGAACCCACTTTCACCAAAGTTAATTTTTAATCTTTAAGTAATAGGTAACATATTAATA
>NW_007411677.1:0-622 GCF_000475195.1 Diaphorina citri
GGTATAATGCAAGGCAATGCTCCATTTCCCTATTTGCCACCATGAACATTGCGAGAGGAAAATGCAAATCTTTAGCCTCAGCTTCTTTAGCCATAGGTTTAGGAAAACAATCACGAAACACTTCAGAGCAGCAGTCGATAAAGTTGTCATAGCCAGAACGGTCGTCAATATTCGGAACAAATTAGAACCTGAAGAAGAAGCCTTTTTATTTCCCTGACAAATCCGGGTTCACAGGTAACCAAGATGAAACTACTAGAAGATAATATACCTACTCATGAACTTATGTGTTTATTATGATGGTCAGGACTCAGGTGCCAGATTTTAATAAATTCAAAGACTGTTTAATCAAGCCTTCCCCAATCAAACCTAACCTGTAGCCTGTACGTTTCCATGCATCTTCTTTTGCTTCCTTTTAAGTGACAGGGTTCTCCTGGAGGCGCTCTTCCGGCCAATTTTTCTTTGCATTCCACCAAAATCCTCTGTTCTTACCTATTTTATCTGAGTTCCAGTAGATATTTGTCGACTTCTGCTGATTGTATTGTAAGCGCGCCTTTACAAAATCATGTCTTTTCGAGAAAAAGAAGAAAAGAATGGAGGTGAAATAAGGCATGCAAGAATAAGA
>NW_007411678.1:0-622 GCF_000475195.1 Diaphorina citri
AACATAATCGCGAAATCCGCGAACATAATCGCGAAATCCGCGAACATAATCGCCAAATTCGCGAACATAATCGCGAAACCCGCGAACATAATCGCCAAATCCGCGAACAAAATCGCGAAATCCGCGAACATAATCGGCAAATCCGCGAACATAATCGCAAATCCGCGAACATAATCGCCAAATCCGCGAACATAATCGCAAAATCCGCGACCGTCCGCGAACATAATCGCGAAATCCGCGAACATAATCGCCAAATCCGCGAACATAATCGCCAAATCCGCGAACATAATCGCAAAATCACATAGGTACGATATGTACATAGGTACGATAGGTGATAGGTAAATACCTATTATTAAAAACAGATAAACAAAATAGGTACGATATGTACATAGGTACGATAGGTGATAGGTAAATACCTATATTATTAAAAACAGATAAACAAAATACAGTCGAACCTGGATAAACGAGAATCCAAGGGACCAGCTCATTTTTTCGTTTAAGGCGGTTTAATACAACATTTTCTCGTTTATAAAGGTTTAGCAAAGTCGAAGAGCAAACTGATGAAAGCATGACAAATTTAAACAAGTTAAGAACAAATTCTGATTTATAGAGGTACCTAATT
>NW_007411679.1:0-622 GCF_000475195.1 Diaphorina citri
CTAAATGGTTTCTTCAAATTAAATTGATCCCAAGGGCAAGGTAATATCTAGACCCTTGACAAATGGAGTGTGCCTGTGATGTGATGTGTTCCAATCCACTCGACTCCATCTATGGTTTGAATATTAAAAGAAAAAACCCGACAACCCTGTATATTTACCTGAAGACGCCATCTCTATGGTAACAACTCTACTATGCACCTCCTTGGCTATGTTGACCTTGAAATCAGTACTAGCTAGATGTACCAGTCGTCCTGAACACTCAGTAAGAACTAACAGTTCACTACTCATGCTACCCGATGTAGGATCTTCTAATTCTGAAACAAATCAAATCATGAATTCTTTGTGGTAAAGCAGAGAGCTTTTTCACAACTTTAGTGGATATCACAGCATTACTAAGTGCCTTCTTTACTATTAATTTCAATCTACTCGTATCATCAGTCTTTTTACACTGGTAATACTTGTTTAAAGTAGCTACTCAATTGGAGGCTGAGTGCACCCCGAACTCCAAGCACAGAGCCGAAAAAAACCTCGGCCCCGCCGGGAATCGAACCCGGGATCTCCGGCGTGCAAACCTGGCGGCCCTTCAAAGTTATGCCTCTTACGAAGTAAAGAACGTCGGAAA
>NW_007411680.1:0-622 GCF_000475195.1 Diaphorina citri
ACAACAAGGTCGACAGAAATCGACATCGGCTGATGGAATCCAGATAAAAAAGGTAAGAACAAATGATTTTGGTGGAATTAATAACAATTTTATACTAATAATAGTATGGACAATGGACATGTTTTAGGCGATGTTGAATGACTTTTTCGCTGCTTCACAACCTCGGAAATCTGAAATGCGATATCGAGGCTTTGGGTCTGACAGTTTTTTATGCAATATTTGGACGATATTGAGGGAGAGGGGTCAATTCTCAGAGCTTATGCTCACCTTATTTTTCTCAACTTTCGTGGTTTTCTCTAAACTATCCGGACGGACCAGCATACATACTCCTGACTCTATTACTCCCTCCATTTTTCCCTGGATTTCTCGTTTGGCAGCGAATGTGTTGCTGTCCTCACACCCTATAACTGTTCCCGGGTCCATTGAGAGCATTTATCAAGCAATATAATTCATTCCAAGAGGGCGTATAAGTCGCAGCAATGAATAATTTCACAACTAGTGCTCCAATTCAGCGGAAGAGCATTAAAACTCTTCTCTGATGATCCATTTTATGTACTGGAGAGACTCTTAGCGAGTATAGTTTGCAAATTAATTAGATATATTTAATGCTCTGCTCCCCTGC
>NW_007411681.1:0-622 GCF_000475195.1 Diaphorina citri
GCAAAACCATACCCATAATGATATAGAGTCTACAGAAGTCTCTATCATTTTCATCAGTTTGTTTTTGCAGCAGACTACGCGCTGCTCAAAGTCGTGCGTCTACGTGTGCAGTGTGAGACCAGCCTCAAAGCTTTACATTGGTTTACAATTTCCAATGGCCTTGGAGCATTCTCCTCTCTAGCATGCTTCATGTTACCTCAGTGTAATAGCGCCTTTACAGAAATATTCTCTAAACAGAGCATCATTCTTAATCCTTACTACCTAGCCTCTACCTACTCTTACCATGTCCTTTCCTCTTGAAAAATGGTACAGTTGAAAAATGAGCTATGCCCGGCTATCTTTCTCCCAATCTCCCATACTGTAGTCCTCTCTCCGATTTCGGGGCGACAAAACCTCCGTTGTTATACAGTCCCTACTAAAACCCCTTGAAAAAAGTTGGAAAAAATGGGAATGTAAAAAAAAGGATTTTCTTTTAAAATGACAGGCAAAGTCAACTGGAAAGTCCATTCATTTTTTAAAACGTTTCCTTTTCATTCCGGGAAAAAATGAAATATCGAATTCTGAAAGTCCAAAGTCTCGAGCCTTACCTGTGGACAGAATATGCCAAAGTAAATTAATATTC
>NW_007411682.1:0-622 GCF_000475195.1 Diaphorina citri
CCCAACTTACCCAACAAAGTAAGTGAAGTAGATAAAGTTACCATCCCTCTCTCAATGTTGATATGGAGCTTCACAAAGCTAGGTACTTAGTTTACAATAAATTACTTACCCATGATAAAGTAATGAATAAAATTACAATGTCAAATGGATGATAGGTAAGGAAATAGCTTAGAAACCTATAAAACTGAAATACTTACATGAGGGAACTATAGGTACTTACTTGGGAGTTTCTGACACATTTGGCAGTCATCATTGAATCTCCTTCCCTCTGTACTTGACTATTTATTGAATTTTTTGTCTCATAAGTTGATTCCGGAGGTTCTTGAGCTGGTTTGTAATTTGGGGCTTGACAAACTCATCAGGTAACTGGTTCCATTCTGAGGACTCTGTAGATAGGAGAGTCTCTTTCTTGGTAATATCTCATAGCATGTCCAACACAAGGCCATATGTTAGGACAAGCTGCAAACCTGGAGCAGTTCTGTTTGTCCTGAACTTGATTTGTAGAAATCATGAGTTTAAATACTTGCTAGTAAGTATTTAGGCAAACACCTTTAGAGGAATACCAACACCGCTCTGACCTGTACAAAGAACTGATCACTCGAGAACAATTGTTTAAACTGAC
>NW_007411683.1:0-622 GCF_000475195.1 Diaphorina citri
TGTGTATTTACACATGATTAGTAGGTACCTACAGATCTTCTTATTACCTAGCTCTTTGTAAGCTTTTGATTTTTTTTTCCTGAGAGTTGTTGCTGTTTTTGGTGTTGGTGTTGGTGGTGTGGTAGTGTTGGTGTTGGTGTCTATTATTTTTGTCATGTCATGGTAGTAGATTTCAACACATATGTACTACCATACCCCATATCATTTTCGATAGGTACTTAACTAAGCCTTTAGTCAGTGAAAAAGCGGTCGAAATGTATGTGGCGCTCACAACAACACTCAACACAAAATATAATCTTACATAGAAAACGCAGGTTCTCGTTTCTCCACAATTTCCATCTCTGAAGTTTAAATAACACTTCCAAATTCTTGGCCAGCACCTGAGAGCTATGTCTAACTGATGAGTTCAAATAAGAACGAAACGTGTCTTAGGCTGCTCCCAGGTGTTGGCTAAATGTAAAAATACGGTAAAACACCGCTAACCGTTGTTCTGATGTTAATAAAAACTAATATTAGGGGGATTTTAGGTATGGTTTTGGGGGGGGGTCTACTCTCATAACTTTTTCGATATCTCTAACCGTTTAGTGAAAACCACCAAAAAGCGGTTATTTCCGCCTGTGGG
>NW_007411684.1:0-622 GCF_000475195.1 Diaphorina citri
CCCTATGGCCGAGTGGTTGAGAGTACTAATCCTCAGTCCGGAGATGCTGGGTTCAAATCCCGGCCGGCTAGACTCGTAATTCAAAAGCGGCACAATCCTTTTTGTGAGTTGTGAGGAGCACAGATTATAATTGTGTAGCATAACCCATTACATGGCCTCAAACTCACAGACCTCTGAGTTAGAAATCAAAATAGGTTTTAATTTACCTGGGACAGAAAAGAAAGGAATTCGGGATTTCACCTTTTGACTTCAATTAGTATTTTGTGGGTTTTACTTACACTGTACCGCTACTAGTCGGGCCAATATGATTGAATTAAGATTTAAATTTAAAGTATGAAGTACATAGGTACATACTGTAACTACCTACATACATACTAACATATTCTTGTTAGACTTAAGTATTTAGTTACAGTTACTTAGCCTTACTACTGCTACTTAGTTACTTAATATTTTACCTTTGTATCAAGGATCAGGCACACATGTCTCAATTAGAAGTACCTATTACTATTAGCATACCTACCTTCTGGTTTCTGGTGCTGTGGTATTTACAGCATCTAAGGGTAAAAGTTCCTTTTCTGAATCCTGCTTGTTATTAATAAGACGAGTAAAGAATAATAAAATT
>NW_007411685.1:0-622 GCF_000475195.1 Diaphorina citri
TTATACTTTTTCTGCAACTCTTTCAACATTCTGGTCCTACCTCCATGTCCAATAGATGTATGGGCCTCCTGAACCAATGCAAACAGTTCTTCGAAATGTGCATAAAATCTAACACTTTGGTCACCTTCATCCAGGGGACAAATGAGTTTTTCTGTATCCCCAACTTTAAACAGTTCTTCGAAATGTGCATAAAATCTAACACTTTGGTCACCTTCATCCAGGGGACAAATGAGTTTTTCTGTATCCCCAACTTTCATGACATCAAACTTTTTCAATAGATTGTGTTCTAGAGGTGTTTTACCAACTATTTTAGACTTGCTTTCATTCACTTTCTGTATCAAACTTTGGTACTTATCTTTAGTAAGAAAAACTGTGTTTTGTTTTTTCTTGGCCATCACTTCAAGCACTTTTGAATTAAAACGCTCCTCCATTGCGATGGCCCACTGAAGAGTTCTACTATTCGAAATCAACGAAAAAATTGCGATGGCCCACTGAAGAGTTCTACTATTCGAAATTAACGAAAAAAATCAAGAGAATAAAATTAATTCACTTCAGTAAGTAAAAAAAAAACACACTTTCATTAAACCTGAAGATTCAAAACACCTGATGATTGTTGAAACTA
>NW_007411686.1:0-622 GCF_000475195.1 Diaphorina citri
GACAAGCATTGGAGCATTCCAGTGTTATAATTCTATTAGAGGGAGGGATTTCCCAAGTTTTTATTTCAGCCTGAGTTATATTCAGTATGAGTGATATTCAGTAGTATTCAGTTTTATATTCAGTATTTTAGTTTCAGCAAGGACCGGGCTACCCCATGTCATATCCGCTTGGCTGAAGCTCTGAATTTACAGGGTGATTTAGGGAGATGTTGACCATCATGTATGAATTGCTTTGAGGAGGGGCTTGGCAACTTTACCAAGGCGGGACTGAGTTCGATTCTAATTTAGAGAGATTTGCGACTTACCAAGTCGGACTCAGGCGGATCTGTGTTCAATTCTGTCGACCTCGGTCGAACTTGAGCAGCGTTTTCTTTTTGTCGATCGACATCGCCAAAAGTAGGTAAGATCTAAGGTTTCTCCAGTGTGTATTTTGCGTTAGGATCGTGGATAAATAAGTTTTTTCTCCCATCCATCTATGGTAGTAAATAACGATGAGGTACGCCGAAAATTCCCATCCTTATTAGTTCAATCAGATGAGCCAAGAAAAAAAAAGTAAAAAGTCACATTTGTGAATCCTTTTGGATTGAATATGTAGTTGAACTTTAGTTCTCAGTACTTCCGG
>NW_007411687.1:0-622 GCF_000475195.1 Diaphorina citri
ATATTTTGCTTTCTGCCATATTTATTTTTTACGAGTGTGTCTGCACGGTCGAATTTCATGTTTACAGGTAAAACTGCGGAGGTTTATGGCGGAAAAAATTAGGAGCGGTTTCGAACTTTTACGACCCCCGTCCTATATTGAGGCAAGCAGACATAATATTTTTACTGTCTTCGGAGTAGGATCGTTCCCCGGAACAGTTGCGTAGCGTCCATGTAGGGCGTGTATGGCGGCCATACACTCAAAAATTCCACTCAAATACCCTTAAATATTGACTTTAAAAAATTATTGTATTCTTATTAGATAGATATTGTGATAGAAATTCGTGTCCGCCCTACACTTGGAGTTAGACCACGCTACGCCACTGCCCCGGAAACTTTTAGTGCTTTTACCATAATGTTTTGCCTGCACGTTGCACGGTTGTTGAGTTAGCTAGGTAGGTACTAAGGTATACATTGAATACCCAATACCTTTACCTACCTTGTGTTCAGGGTCGCATTTAGTGAGGATTTATAGGATTTATCAAATTTATAAAAATTATATGTGTGAGTGCTTTTTCCACCATGAAGTTTGTGAAGAACAAACAAAGAGCCAAACTTACGGACGAGTCCCTATCACACCTTCT
>NW_007411688.1:0-622 GCF_000475195.1 Diaphorina citri
CTTACCTTATTCTCAGTATAAGAAGAAATGTAATTTTCGTAGCAATAAAACAACTCGTCTTTTGTACATTACACTCTTGGTCTGTGTCATAGCATGCCCATCCCTGATCAGATGGACGAGAAGGGACACAGTCATGCTGAATCCCAGCTTTGTCGCCCCCCAGAGTACTCGTGGTCTGTGTGTTATAGTATGGGATTTACAACAATGAACAAAAGCTCCTATCTAATAACAACAATAATAAGCTCTACATGGCGTATTAATGACATTAATTCATTATTACTTTTGCAAACAGGGCGAGCAGAAAGTGTGGTCTCACGGGTTAACACTTAACCCCTTTGGTCAACAGTTTCATGTTGAAAGGAACCTTGAGTCTACAGTTTCGTGTCGAGAGACACTAGTTTTGGCACAAATGAAAAACGTACAAAAATGGATCAACAAAAGATAAGATTGCAGATCCGGGGCTTTCGGAAGTCACAGTACCAGTGTCTATGAAATGTTTGCTCTACACAGAGACACACGTCCATTATCTGTAAATAGATTTAGGACACGTAAGGAGCCCACATTGTTTACTGTGCAAGAAGTTTTAAGTTTCAAACCTCCAATCCTTCCAACACCATGTCTC
>NW_007411689.1:0-622 GCF_000475195.1 Diaphorina citri
CTTCGACTGGGATCGGCTTAGTTCGGGCGGCCTGCTTCTTCTGTGAAGACAAAAGGGGACACGAGGCATTTGATTAATGGATCAGTTGCGCTTACTTGGGTGATGTTTCTAAGTCAAAAAGTTGGGGAAACGAGGGATTCCGGAACTTTTCTTTTTCTTCTACGACTTCTAGATCCCGAGATAAATCGATTTAAAAAATACCGGTAAAATCGAAAGCCGCTACAACAAAAACAACTTACATTTCTTCTGAACGGGAAGCAGCTAGGATTCGTCTCGCTAGGTGGAACACAGGTAAACATGACGTCACTACTTACCTTTCTTCTGAACGGGAAGCAGCTAGGATTCGTCTCGCTAGGTGGAACAGAGGTAAATGAGGGATTCCGGAACTTTTCTTTTTCTTCTACGACTTCCAGATCCCGAGATAAATCGATTTAAAAAATACCGGTAAAATCGAAAGCCGCTACAACAACAACTTACATTTCTTCTGAACGGGAAGCAGCAAGGATTCGTCTCGCTAGGTTGAACACAGGTAAACATGACGTCACTACTTACCTTTCTTCTGAACGGGAAGCAGCTAGGATTCGTCTCGCTAGGTGGAACAGAGGTAAACATGACGTCACTA
>NW_007411690.1:0-622 GCF_000475195.1 Diaphorina citri
AAATAGGTATATATCTCAGTAGATAAAGGTAACTATTTTTGATTTGTACAAATAAAAAATACCTAGGTAAGTTGAAATAAATAATACCTAGGTACCTAACATAACACCAATAAATCTTTTAATTACATGAAGTAGAAAAATTAACAGGTATAAATAAGATGGGTTAAAATCTATTTATGTAGCTGTACAGAAGCACATTTTCTTCATCTGGACTGGAATGTTACTGGACGTCACTTGTGTTTACACGATACACCCATACAGTAAGCAACTGGAATGTCTAGTGTCCTTGTGTAACTCAAGTAATCCAGCAATTACGGTGTGTATTGTGAAACAAATCTACATATATAGGTAATAAGTCCTTCTATGGGGACAGACAGACGACAGCGAAGCGAATACAATAGTCCGTCCCTTATACCTTTTTATTACTATTGTAATATCTAATAAAGGAAGGACGGACTAAAAACCTAGATACCTACTCCAGATAGGTTACCTACCTACTTTATCACCTGACGTATTAATCTATCCCCGGGGAAGAATGTAATTTTAGCAAGAGATCGCGTATTTTGAATGGGAGAGGAGTGAAGCAAACAAATTTAATATCGTAGCACACACGAAGGTAAAT
>NW_007411691.1:0-622 GCF_000475195.1 Diaphorina citri
TAAATGGAACTTAACTAGCTGTTAGCTTAACAGGAGTTCTAATGACTGAATAAATATTGGTGAAATCCAACATAAGTCCGGCGAAGTAATCAAATAAGAAATAACCCAACAATAGATACAGTTCGTCCACCCTAAGTCTCCTAAAATTTGTGAAGCCCTATCACTAATTTTTTTCTCAGTGTACACTGTTGTTAATCTCCATCATCTGAAAGTTCCACGCCAAAATCCTTTGATCTCTCCTACTTCAATCTGTGTCCACACATAGTCGACGCCCGTCGATCGATGTCGAGTGAAATCGTCCACACTGCCTCGATAACATACATAACTTCGTCAACCGACCGACGGCCGAGGACTATGTGTGGACACAGCTTTATATGGGACCCAGTCAATGTCGATCGCGACTTCGGTCGACTGTTATGTAAACGCACCTTGGTAATCACATCTAATTAGATACCTGGCATAGGTACCCCTTTACCTCTATGATAACAGGTATCTCTGTTAGTTACCTTTGTAGTTTGTACCCATCCCATATATCAGATACACATACCTAGGGGAAGGGTGGGCAAAACGGACACCTTAAGGGAAATTGATTTTTGTATTTTTTATAGCATACGTTTTTGAA
>NW_007411692.1:0-622 GCF_000475195.1 Diaphorina citri
GGAAATATTATTCATGTTTTTCATTCGTCTAATTTATTTTTTGAGGGAACAAAAGGCATACAATAATGAATTTCTCTTCTTTCCCCTCCACATTCTACCCTTTTCTTCTTCTTCATCTTCGTCTTCATCTTCTCCTTCTTCCTCCTCATTTACCTCTTCTTCGTATTCTTCTTCTTTTTCTTCTTCCTTCTCCTCCTTCCTCTCCTACCTCTTCTTGTTGTTCATCTTCTTCTCTTTCTTCTTCTTCTTCTTCTTCTTCTTCTTTTATTCTCCTCCTCTTTCTTCTTCTTCTTCTTTCTTTTTTATCGAAAAAGAGAAAGTTTAATTCAAATGAGTTTTGTTAGCTCTCTGTTTTCGGGTGCGGGTTCCTTTGTTTCCAAAACTGTAATATGTCCCTTTTTTTGTCCCTCGTAAATTTAAAATAGTTAAAAGTTGAACTGTATACGGGCATTTTGATGGTAGCACTAGGCAGAAGGCCTGGGTTCGTTCCCCGCTGGCGGGCACGAACTTTAATTGGCCTCAAAAGTTGCAGGGTTTAATGTGTTTGGTGTAAACTTAAGGACTAAAAGTTGTAACATGTATTTTATTGAAGTTAGAAAACAGAATTACAAAAGTTGTTTAT
>NW_007411693.1:0-622 GCF_000475195.1 Diaphorina citri
AGTTGAAACTATCAGGATTTCATGAATAAAGTTTCAAAAATGTGTCCACAAGTTAATCACCGCATAGGATAAATAGTACCTAGTAAATTCTATAACCACCATCATAGTCTTAAAAAAAATAAAAAATAATAAAACTACAACTGGCGAATAGTAATATTGCATCTTTACGTGTACCAACTAACTTACTCATACTTAGAACATATTTTATTTCCTAAGAAATTTAATAGACAGCTTTGAATAAATAACAGTAAAAACAGCAGGTACACCTAAAACGGAAAGCATGTATTTTTCTCTCTCCTAAATTTCTAAAAATGTTTAAAGTACATGCACAACAAATATGAAGTTACTTGGATACAACCTAGGAAGAAATTTGCCAAGTTCAATGATATAAATAGACAAAGGAAGCATATTTTTCTTCTCTCGAAAGTTCATTACTTCCAGGCTTTAGATGAAAGTTGTAGGTCAGTCTTCACCACCCCCTTTAGAACAAACACGCTGCACACTATGCACGGCTTTTATTATTCTTTTTATCTTTCCGAGGAACAACGTGAAACTTGTGCCTTGTTTAGGATGAAAGAGAGAGGAGAGTGGAGGGGGAGAGAGAGCGACCGTACCCTACTCA
>NW_007411694.1:0-622 GCF_000475195.1 Diaphorina citri
GTTGCATCTGTTTATTCTATTCTATCACCTGTTTATTCTCTATTCTACCACCTGTTTATTTTATTCTATCACATGTTTATTTTATTTTAACATCTGTTATTCTCTTACCTGTCATATTTCTCTAGCATTCTCTCGAATTCCTTGTTGGCATTTTCCTTGTCCTCTAGCGCTTTCATGAGTTGCATCTCTTTATTCTATTCTATCACCTGTTTATTCTCTATTCTACCACCTGTTTATTTTATTCTATATCACATGTTTATTTTATTTTAACATCTGTTATTCTCTTACCTGTCATATTTCTCTAGCATTCTCTCGAATTCCTTGTTAGTATTTTCCTTGTCCTCTGGCGCTTTCATGAGTTGCATCTGTTTATTCTATTCTATCACCTGTTTATTCTCTATTCTACCACCTGTTTATTTTATTCTATCACATGTTTATTTTATTTTAACATCTGTTATTCTCTTACCTGTCATATTTCTCGAGCATTCTCTCGAATTCCTTATTGGCATTTTCCTTATCTTCTAGCGCTTTCATAAGTTGCATTTGAAGCTTGTCTGTCTTCTCCTTCAGAATTTCCACTTCGGTCACTGCATCATCTCGTTCAATCTGGGAATAGAATAGA
>NW_007411695.1:0-622 GCF_000475195.1 Diaphorina citri
AATGCACTTTTTGGGTACTTTTACATCGGAATAGGACTCTACCTCGAAAAAAATTGTCATTTGGTTGAGCCCCATTGTTATGCTCTTCAACAAAGTGTCACAAGGAGGGGTTTAAGAGGTTATCATTTTTCATTTTAAAGTTGACTCCTCTGTACCCGACCCTGGCTCCATCTTTTGGTGATTATTTGGAAAAATATCATTTCAAGAGATGAAAGAATACCTCAGATTCCACATTCCAGCCTCTTATCTTAAGGCTTGAGACTTACTACTTAAGCCTTAAGTTACCAAAAAGATATTTACATGGTTTTATAATCTTTGTATTGTAAGTATGTTCATGTCCAGGGTTTATACGCGACCTGGAAAAACTGGAAAACCTGGAAAAGTCATGGAATCTGAAAATTGGCCAAAAAGTCATGGAAAAGTTATAGAAAATCGTGAAAATTTAAAGAAAACCTGGAAAAGTCATGGAATTTGCCACCGGGACAAAAATTTAAAATGTTCAAATTAAATATCAAGTTTTTTCCGAAAAACGGCCCGCGGCGCATTCCCCCTCACATTTCTTGACGTTCTGCATATTGCATATTTTATTTAAATGAAGGGGCAATCTTACTGATTTTAAGTA
>NW_007411696.1:0-622 GCF_000475195.1 Diaphorina citri
AACCCTGGATTAGAAGGTCCCGGTTTATTCCAAATACCTACATTTACAAATAATATTATATTTTAGTAGTTACTTACTGAAATTTTCACCATAGTAAATGCTCGTAAGAATAGTACCTTACACCTACCTAATACCTACTTATGATCATCAGCCCGCAACATCCCCATCCAGAGCAAGGACCTCTCCGAGAAACTTCAATATTCTCTATTCTGTGCTCCATGTGTTCAAAGTGGCACAAGCTCCAAATTCCGTGCTGATCTCGTCAAAGCAATTTATTGGAAACGTAGAAAAAAATATAAATACTTTTCTCAACTTGGATACTTATTGCTGACTCGAACATTCCTCTACCTTATCCGTGAGAAGGAAATGAGAAGTGAAAGCAAAGGGAGTAATATGTACATACGTAGAATGTATGAAAAATAGGTCATCATATTACGATGGAAACTTATAAGGACATGTTGTATGTAAAAGGGGGAAGTTGAGCTCAATACTCGAGAACAGGGAAAAAGATTTATCTCGTCAAAGCAATTTATTGGAAACGTGGAAAAAATATAAATACTTTTCTCAACTTGGATACTTATTGCTGACTCGAACATTCCTCTACCTTATCCGTGAGAAGGAA
>NW_007411697.1:0-622 GCF_000475195.1 Diaphorina citri
CAAGATGGTCCTCATGAAGCAGACACTCGCACATCAGCAACAGGTCAGTTCTCTCAAACTTCTTCTAAAGATTGCTCCCAAAAGCAAAATCATATTTCACAAATATTTTGACTAAATGGGACTAATGACATTCGAAGTCGTGCCTCTTTTAAAAGAAATAAATAAAAATTAAATAGAATCACACATTGACCTCGCTTTTTTTCGCTCTGTATCTCTCTCGCATTTGTTTCTCTCCTAATAATTATGTGCATGTTTCTTTTGATTACAGCTGATGGCATCACAAAGGAATCAGGTTCAAAGGCTTCAAGCTCTGGCGTTGATGTGCAGGTAACTATTCTCTTTTCCTTTTCTCAGGCTGGCTTTCTCCTGTCCTGTCTTTTCGCTTTCGGGAGGATAACATCTCAGCAGTACAGTTCTCTCCTTAAACCTCTTCGATTAAAGCATGGTTTCTCTTTATGATTTCCTTTACCATTACGAGCAGAATGATGTAGCCATATAAAATTGGTGACAAGGTATTCTGAAGTTCAAAATTTGGTCGAGTTTTGAATGTTTTTGTTCTGAGACTCCTGAATTTTGACCCGAAATACACCTTGCATGATTTATCCATAGCTGATAAGATCTG
>NW_007411698.1:0-622 GCF_000475195.1 Diaphorina citri
CAAAAAATTCTTTACATATTCCAGTTTTGTTAGTTCTTTCTTCGTAGTTCTTCTAGCTTTCAGTACCATCTGTGAAATGAGTAAATCATCTAATGGTCAACTTCTTTCTAACAGTAAATTACTAATAGCCACAATCAAAGTTAAAACCCGGTAATTTTGATTTTTGGAGATTCAGCAATCTGATTGGTTGATTTAAAACTTTTCAGCCAATCAGATTGTTTAATAATAAAAGAGTGACTCAACTTGTGAAACCGGCCATAAGTAAAAGAGGTCTCACTGTCTCACTGACATCCTTAATTTTGATTGAATCTTAGTTTTCCCCACTTACCAAAGCATTATTTTAGAGTTCCATCAAGGGTCCTCGGAATTACCAAATGGAACATTTGTTTACTGGGTTCATAGGAGATCCAGCTTTACAGTTAAAAGCCTTTGCAAACTGTTCACTATTGCTGACAGCACCGATCACTCGTAGCCTTTGCGTGCTGTGTTCTCCAGACAGATAATCTTCTAACAGAGACTCCGTGGACACTGACTCACACCAATTCTGAAATCGGAACAAGATATTATTTATTTAACACTTTGATTAACAGGAGGGCGTGGGTTCAATCCCAGCCGAAGTATG
>NW_007411699.1:0-622 GCF_000475195.1 Diaphorina citri
GCAAAAAACATAGTTATTGAAAACAATTGATACCATCAAGTTGTCAAAAATCATCAAAAAAATATTTCATGTTACAATTTACAATACAATACTCACATCTAAGCTGAATCATTGAATAAATTGTATCATTAATACATATTCATGTTTGTAATTGTGAAGATCTATTTTGACTTGCACGGAAAATCCATGACTGGTGTTTTAAGCTGCATAGTATACTCAAAATTCCATAGTCCATCATGCTTACCACAGGGAATGTAATGCCAGCTACTCACAGTTAATTCTCTGGTAGTTCACAATGTTGTGTTAGATGCTCAGATTTGTTGATCAGGTGTTGATTTCATTGCCAATTGGTGGACACTGTAATTTGAAACAAATAGAAATTAGTTCTAGAGGGGCATATCTATTTTTTCTTCTCCTCTTTCTTCTTCTTCTTTTTAAACCTAGTAGTTTAGTAGTTTGTTTGCAGATAGTTCGTTTTACTTTCTGGTGTTCTCATGTTAATCCAGAACGTATAGGTAAAAGGACAGTAGGTACCTATTATCTCTCTCTTATTATCTATCGGTTGGGGACATAGGTATGTACTAAGAAAAAACTCACCTTTTCAAGAATAAATTTTAGTTCA
>NW_007411700.1:0-622 GCF_000475195.1 Diaphorina citri
TTGATAATAATTTTTAATTTCTTGAAGTGTTACCTACGTAAATGTAAACCGCTGTGTGTGAAAGAAATCGCGGATTTTACAGGCGGTAAAAATCCGCTCAGTGTGAAATGAGCCTTATTCTATTCTATCCCTCTAATTCCAGGGGTTATCATCCCACGCGGTCAGATTCCCCTCGTTCCACACGTAGTGCCCCCTGGGTCACCTCTACCGTGACTGGGCCCCATCAACCCCGGGGCCTATTCTCACAGAGCCCCCGCAGTGTGCGGTCCGCTGGAGTACATACATTCCGACATTCCAGTCAGCGAAAGAAGCGGTCTTCCAGCGTCGAGTCGCGGTCTAGCAATGAATCTAAACACTGCCGCAGGTGAGAAAAAACGTAGATTGGGCGGCCTAAAATAATAAAAACAACAGAACTGACCAAACAGATTAGTCTAAAATTAGAAATACATAGTACGCCGAAAAACGAACATAATTGGCCAAAAAACGGTCGAGGAAAGAAGATCGATTTCAAAAATGTGCTAATAGAGCAGGCTGAAACGTTTTTTCAAGCCAAATTTAATGGCCGAACAGCGGCCGAAGCCTGAATAGCTTTGGAATTTTACAATAAAGTGCTGCAGTACTG
>NW_007411701.1:0-622 GCF_000475195.1 Diaphorina citri
CGGCCCCCCGCCACTGTTAATTTGAGCTAAAACCTAAAGTAAACTTCACCTAATCCTAAGTTAGACCAAAGGTCCGTTCCCACTTTTGTCGTTCGGCGAAAAAATCGTGTCGTGCGTAGTAGTGGGAACATTTGTCGTTCGGGGAAAAATCGTGTCGTGCGTAGTAGTGGGAACACTTATTTAAACTAGATTGCCTACAAGGACGTTTTTTTTTTGTCGTTCTGCGAAAAAATCGTGTCGTGCGTAGTAGTGGGAACACTCATTTAGGGCCGAATTTTAAACTCGGATTATCATTTAATCCTGGTCAGGATTAGCTTCTAGGAGAGCTATTCTATGTGGGAAAGTAATGTTGGACAATTATTTTGACTAAGACAGGAACTGAAAGTAGTTTTAAAAAAAAATCTTAAAACCTCTCCGTACACTCTAAGCCTAACCGCCCCTAAAAGGTAATCCGGTTTTAAAATTCGACCCTTAAACTAGACTGCCTACAAGGACGTTTTTGTCGTTTGGCGAAAAAATCGTGTCGTGTGTAGTGGGAACACGGTCATTTAAATTACATTACCTACAGGATATTCGGGAAAAAATCGGATGAAACTCATGACTGGTGGGAATGGGCCTTTAG
>NW_007411702.1:0-622 GCF_000475195.1 Diaphorina citri
GTGTGGTGTTGACTTATGAGTTTAATATTGAAAGTAGCTGGCCTGAGGAGATACTGGAAACAGTCAGTCTTCAATTAATTACCATACTGGTAAGTCACAATACGACAGAGTGGGGCCGGGAAAAGCCCAGGTGGTCACCTAGTCGGTTAGTAACCACGCGCAACTTCAGTGAACCACATTGACAACTGGTGCATACAGTAAGTTCAGTATAGGTAATCATTCAATCACGAACTGCTACAATGCTGCATTTGACGTACGATCACGGATCCAAAAAATGCGATGTTCGGAAAGCAGAAAAGGGGCCAATTCCAAAAAAAAAGACCTTCTTTCATAAAGGGGCCAATTCCAAAAAAGACCTTCTTCCATAAACCGCGTCATATGGAGATAGATCTCTTGAAAAGGAAGGAAATACAGGAGAGAAAGAAGATTAAGGAGAGCCAATTAGACGTTGAAAAAGGATGAAAAGGGCAAACTAATTCATACAATTAATAGAACTCGAAATACATAAATCAGACCCTCTTCTGTGCTGGGAAAATGGAAAAATTGATTTTTTCTTTTGACGGAGAATTAAAAAAAAAAATAATAATAAGGAAAGTAAAAAAAAAAATAATAATAATAAAAA
>NW_007411703.1:0-622 GCF_000475195.1 Diaphorina citri
AAAATCTTGTTCATCTTTTTTTCTCTGCTTCGTTCGTCCTAGCGAGTAAAGATTTTTCAAAACCACGTTTTTGGCTCGCTGCCCTCACAGAATGAACACAGAAAGGTTAACCCGTCAATACCTACATTGAGAAAGATAAAAATTAGTGATAGGGTGCCACAAGTTCATGAAACTTAGGGTAAAATTTTAATTTTTTAATTTTATTTATTTATCATGCTTATTTACAAAAATATTATGCATAATTTACATACAAATACTAATTTTAATGTAATCTTACATACTAATACTAATGATCTATCTAAAGAACTCCATCATTGGGTTACTTTCCATTATTAAGGTTGTTCGAATTCTATAGTAAAGTGTTGAGCTTCCTGATATTAAGCATAGAGTTCAAGATTAAAGTGCCGGCACCCAGTCCCAGTCACTCAGCATCGGCACCCTAGTTTTTCTCTCCGTGTATATGTATAGTGTGTAGTTTGTACAAAATCAAAAAAACTGCCTCCGAGTACAGGGTTACGAGTAAAGAAAAAATCTGGTGTGAACGTCACACGACTTCCCTTATCCTATTGAATGATGCTTATTTGAGTGTTCTTTTACCCTAACTTTTACAATATCTCTAACC
>NW_007411704.1:0-622 GCF_000475195.1 Diaphorina citri
CGCTCCTCGATGTCCAACTCGTACACCTGAACAGGAAAGGGTTAAGAATTATAAAAATCGTACACCTGAACAACAAGGGGTTAAGAACTATAAAACTCGTACAACTGAACAACAAGGGGTTAAGAATTAGAATAATCCAAGGAAAAAAGGACAAAAAAGAAATCATTTATTTAGGGAATATCGAAGTGAAAAAATAAATTAAGATAAAAGGAAGGAAATAATTGCTGACCGGCCAAAGTTCGAGAAATGTACGGTTCGGCCGCTTTTTACGGTCGAAATTTTCAGAAAGGTCGAAAAAGAGTTCGCCAAATCCAAGTCAAGTTTATCTAGGTTTATCATAACATTTATCTAGGTTCTAATAATTGGGGAACGATATTTGTGACAAGCATTTAGGTATGCTTAACACAATAAAAAACTTACATATCTTCTAACTTTAACTTACATTATATTCTGCATATCTTTTCTGCACATCCTCCAGAGGTAGATCATCTTGCTGGAATTTGTACAGACTAGGTTTCTCGTGTTTGACAGTCCGCTCGGTAATTTCATACAGCTCATGGTCTGGATCTTGACTTACAGTGTTAGCTGCACTGATGAGATCTTCTGTATCTAGAATAGAATA
>NW_007411705.1:0-622 GCF_000475195.1 Diaphorina citri
TAAAGGTCTTTACACTTTAACAGACTGGTCATTAGAGACGTTAAGCTCTGTTGTTCGTTTTTTTTTTTTTTTTTTTTTTGGGTGTAGATTTGGTGAGTGCCCAAGGTATAGAGGTGTAGATATTGTGACCGGATACTTTCACCAGAGGCATTCAGGCACCACACGGAGATAAACCCAACTTTCAATATCGCTTTAGGACGGTAGCTGTTTTTTTTTTTTCGATTGATAAAAAATACTTAGCTTCAGGATGCTAATATTATCTAAATAGCTTTAGAACGGTATCCAAACCAACTTTCAATAGGTACAGCACGGTAGCTAATTGGCACATGGGTTCTCGCCCGGGACGTACAGTCACTATCCTAGTTAGGGTTGATTGAGAGGCTTGAACGTCCGGGGTCCGGGACCAGGACCGGGACAGAAAGGACAGGACCAGCAGAAAAATACTTAGCTTCAGGATGCTAATCTTATCTAAATAGGTAGCTTTAGAATGGTATCCAAACCAACTTTCAATAGGTACAGCACGGTAGCTAATTGGCACATGTAGCTTGAGGGCGATTTAGGTTCGGTGTAGAAAACAGCAGAACAGAATCTCAATAGAATATACCTTGTTTATCCTGCCCGA
>NW_007411706.1:0-622 GCF_000475195.1 Diaphorina citri
TTGGAAGTGGATCAACTATTAATTTTTTTATTGATGAATTAAAAAAATAAATTACCTTATACTTATAAAAGGTGCAGTTGCTTCATCAAGAGAAACTGAAAAAAAATTATATATAAAAATTGTATTAATGTAATTGAATTAAATTAAGTATATCATTTACCTATATATAGATAGTGCAGATGAAATTAATGAAATGGGTATAATGATTAAAGTAGGAAAGGCGACATTAACCCGAAAAAAATTATTGCTTCAGTATCTGAAAAAATAATTTGTATAGCAGAAGAATTAAAATTAGTAAAATATCTAGGTAGGCAATACATGCCCTTTACCAATCAATTGAAGTCATTCCAATAGCGAGTTCATCTGTTTTGCTTCAATTAATCAAATTAGGAGAAAATCCAAGTTTACGTATTAAAAATGGAAAACCAATTATAACTGATAATTTTTGTTTTATTATTGATGTAACAGGATTAAAAATTATTAATCCTGTATCTTTTAAAAAATCAAATTCTAGGTGTAGTTACAGTTGGTTTATTTGCTATTAGAAAAGCAGATATTTGTTTACTTGGATCAAAAAATAATGTAAAAACATTATTATTTAATAAATAAAATTTTTTAATAT
>NW_007411707.1:0-622 GCF_000475195.1 Diaphorina citri
GGAAATATTTGTCTCATAGGAATCAACATTTGGTACAGGAGGTAATGAACTTGTGTCAATGTCTGAATTGTCTACATTACTTTCTGGCATTCTGTTTTCTTCAACTACAGGTGCTTCTGATTCTTTCAGCATCTTGTTATTACATTCAGTGTCCTCATTTGAATTAACTGTGTTTTCGATGATATCATCAGATAATTTATCAACCATTTGAGTTTCAGACACAAGGACTTTTTTTGCTGTGTCTTTATCGGTCAATGTTGCATCATTTTCTGTCTCGTGATTCTGTTTAGTTGTAGAGTCTGCCTCTTCATTTTGGGACAGCATTTTTCCACTTGGGGTTTTTACTGTGATAATTTTTTCATCACCTGTCGGGGAAATGAGACAGAAATAGGATTATGTTATGGGAAATGAGGCAAAAATAGGACCATGTTACAAGTGAGTTAAACATGAACCATACAGAGAAAACCAAGTTTTTTTCTAAACACAAATAAATTACTAAATAAAAATCAATTGTTAATTTTACCGTAGATTTACCTCATAGTAAAAGGTGCAAGTACCCAAGTTGCAATATCAGATTTTATTCTCATAATATTTATTTTCAGGTTGAACAAACATTACATTC
>NW_007411708.1:0-622 GCF_000475195.1 Diaphorina citri
TGGAAAATTTCTTCTGAAATCACTGGAAATTAATCAATTTATTTGATTAATTTCCAGTGTTTCCATTTCCATTTAATTTAAATAAATCTCTGGTAAAGCTAATAATAACGAGCCTTTTTCGCAACAACTCTTATCACAAATCACAACATTACCAAGTTTTACTTAATGAGTAATTATCAAAAAAAGGTTTTTAGATTTTTCTTTTCTCAAAAAAAAAAGGTTTTTAGATTTTTCTTTTCTCAAAAAAAAAAAGGTTTTTAGATTTTTCTTTTCAATAAAGAGCCTTTTTCGCAACAACTCGTATCACAAATCACAACATTACCAAGTTTTACTTAATGAGTGTATCAAAAGAAGGTTTTTAGATTTTTCTTTTCTCAAAAAAAGGTTTTTAGATTTTTCTTTTCTCAAAAAAAGGTTTTTAGATTTTTCTTTTCAAGTACGAACAAGTTATTTATTGAAAGTCGTGTGATGTTGAAAGTCTCTTCTCTTTCTTTTAAACCTAATGAGCTTACATTGTCAACAAGTTTTTTTCTCAGAAGTCAGACTAGAGTTTTGCATCTCTAAGCCCTCTAATAATCCAATCAGTCCTTGGCGGCTTATCAAGGGTTTTACAAGGAGTTTG
>NW_007411709.1:0-622 GCF_000475195.1 Diaphorina citri
TGATGTTTGTGCGCGTTGTATTCCGGACTGTGTTGTGACAGGTAAAGTACAATTATTATTGATAGCGCGGTCAAACTTCATTGACTTGGCGGCGCGGAGCGCTACCAAGCTCCTTAATAAACTAGAAATAGGTGTAGAAGAGGTTCGATTTGAGTGGGCAGGTAGCATGTCGCCGAATAAAAACGTTAGAAGCTATACATATAGTGACGTTAAATGGGTTAAACCTCTTGAATAAATAAATAAATAGATTGTCTATTCCCCATCATCAGTTATATGGTTAAACTACTACTGACTTATCCCTGTCCGAAATTTCTCCTGCTAATAATAATTCCCATCCTTTCAGAAAACGCACCATCTCCACCTAGTCCTCCAATACCTGCCACTTGTAATGAACTGCTACAGGAGGTAATACAATCCTTGTACATACCTAACCCAACTGTCAGGCTCAACCAATGCTATGGACCATCCCAATGTGATAAGGGTTTAATCAAGCAAATTTCAAACAAGAAACAATGGGAGAAAAAGGAAACGTCAAACAAGAAGCAATCTGAGAACAAAAAAGAAAATGAGGAAACTTCAAACGTAAAGCAATTCGAGAAAACTTCAAACAAAAAATGTGTGC
>NW_007411710.1:0-622 GCF_000475195.1 Diaphorina citri
GATCTTTCCCGATGGTGGTGATGACGAAGAAAAGACTTTCGACCTGAAATGAGCGGAAGATGTGGACTTTATGGTTATGGATATCTACAAAATACACACAAAAAAAAAAACAATCTGAGGCTTAGGTGTAGACTGTAGGGGCTAAATAGTCCTTTTTTTTAAGTTTTGAAAAGATGAGTGTTTCACCGCCGTTTTTATTTCGTAGCGATGAAACAACTGCTACATTGGACGCTTGTGGTCTGTGTCGAAGACTGCCCATCCCATAGTATGCCTTCCATCGGATGGGCGAGAAGAGACACAATACTTCCGATTTAGGTGCTGGGTCAACACGAGAACACCAGAAAGTAACCCGTTGAAATATTTGCAATCGAAACGAGTATAAGTACAAAATTTAGGTGCTGGGTCAACACGAGAACACCAGAAAGTAACCCGGTGAAATATTTGCAATCGAAAAACGAGTACAAATTTTGGTGCTGGGTCAACACGAGAACACCAGAAAGTAACCCGTTGAAATATTTGCAATCGAAACGAGTATAATCACACGATTTAGGTTCTGGGTCAACACGAGAACACCAGAAAGTAACCCGTTGAAATATTTGCAATCGAAAAACGAGTACAAATT
>NW_007411711.1:0-622 GCF_000475195.1 Diaphorina citri
TGAATATATATATATGTTTCTCCCGTTGTGCATTTATATTTTTTTCACAATTATAAACTTTTCTCTCTTTCTCTCTCTCTCTCTCTCTCTCTCTCTCTCTCTCTCTTTCTCCTCATGAAGTCCCTATAGTACACCCTAGTTCCTTCGAGAAACATCATAGGCAGACGAACAAATCTGTATCTCTCTCTCTCTCTCTTTCCTGACTGTGTATTCGTCTTTTTTTTTCTCTCTCTCTTTCTCTCTCCGCACTGTCTATCTCTCTTTTTCTCCATTTCTTTTTAGAAGAGAAAAATATTCAAGAAAAACTTTCTGGTCTCTCTCTTTCTCTCTCTCTCTCTCTTGATTAAACTCTTGATTAAACTGATTCCCCACTCATCCGTCATTTCTCGACCACTCGATTCGCAAATAACTTTTCATTCCACCAAAGTATCCTTTATCCCCCCCATTCTATTTGAATTCTAATACTGATTTGAATTCCACTAAATTTCATTCCACTAATTCTCCACTAAGTAATACTCATTAAACAGGATTCTCCACTGATTTTCATTCCCAGGTTCATGACACTCATTAGTCTTCCTCTTTGAAGAGACAAAACCCCCCCCTCTCCACCCCCCATTGAAGA
>NW_007411712.1:0-622 GCF_000475195.1 Diaphorina citri
CCTTCCATTTTTTCTCTCTCTCTCTCTCTCTCTCTCCTCTTCTTACCTCACTCTCTCTCTCTCATTCTCCCTTAAGGAATGTAAAAATAACAGACTTAAGAAGCCAATCTCATTTGTTAATAAAGAAGGAAAAGAATATAATAGGTATCTTCCCTTCTCTTTCCTTCCGTCCTTCTCTCTCTCTTTCATCATCTACTTAATGATTTCCCTGAAAGAAAAGACTGTTAAAAGGAATCTTAAAAGAAAGAAAAAAAGAGAAGAAGGAGGAAGAGGAGGAGAAGGAGGAGGAGAAGGAGGAGGAGGAGAAGGAGAAGGAGGAGGAGAAGCAGAAGGAGAAGGAGGTGGAGGAGAAGGAGGAGGATTGAATTGAATTGAATTGAATTGAATAAATTTCTGCTTTATTTTATTAAAATATAATTAATACAATGGATCATCCCCTAAGCTAATCCTAACTTCTATGGAGATGGATTTTTTCTCTCCCTCATGTATGATATTGTTCACAGTAATTGGGATTGCGGGATTGCGGGATCCCGCATTGCAACCCCTAGGTTTGACAGAGGGAACTGTAACTGCTATGGTCTTATCGTCCCGAAATCGAAGAGAGAAGGAAGACAGGATAGGA
>NW_007411713.1:0-622 GCF_000475195.1 Diaphorina citri
TGATTAGTTGACCCCAAGATAAAATACATGCAAAACTGCCTATATTTATGTGACTGAAAAGCGCTTAAAAAATGGGGAACTACGGAATTTTTCATTTTCCTCTACGACTTCAAGTCCTGAAATAAATAGATCTGAACAAAGTGGGGAGTAAAATTGTTTTAAATCGATTTTCTTACGTCACAACTCACAATCTTTGATATTTGACGTCACAACTCACGATCTTTGATAAACTTTGACCCTAGACAAACTTAAGAAGATACCGTTCGAACTTCAGTTAAAATCGAACTTCGGGAGAAAAAAAAAAACCGTAAATCTTAAAGCCTGACGTCACTTAATCCTTGCATTCTTTCATTAGAACGGCAAAAAATTGAATTTTCGACCTTTGAAGTCAGAACCCCAACTTCAGATTAGAATTTTTCACAACTTTTTACGTAGGAATCGACCTAATAATTTTTACCCAAATACAACTGCCCCATTGGTTGAAATAATCGAGGTTCTACTGTATTTGACGAAAACTCAATAAGTTCAGTTTTTTGCAAAAACGCGCTAATCTCTTGTCCGAATTCCTCTCAAGTCTAATCTCTCGAATCTTCATCCAATTCTCCCTCACTTCTCTTCTCCT
>NW_007411714.1:0-622 GCF_000475195.1 Diaphorina citri
GGTGTGGTCTTTAAAGTAGCGGTCACTAGACAACCGTTATCCTTCATCTTCTCAGCCTGCATGTTCTCGCTGTAAGCCGAGATATAGAGGAGTTACTTTTTCTACACTCGGTTCCTCGGTTTCGGAGGTATCACTTTCGATGGTACTGAAATTTGACCAGATAACTGAGATTTTGACCTGGGAATTTTTTTTCCGAGTTTACTTGGGGCGGCTCAAGGCTTGAGGTTTTTTGGAGCTGTTTTGGAATAGTATCAGACAGAATTTGAGATATTAGCTGGGATCTAACGATCATTTAGTTCAATTTTAGGAGTTTTTATGTTAGTAGAGTAAAAATACAAATATGTATTATTCTGTGAGTTCTTTATTAGACTGCCCCCTCGTCTAGAAATTTTCATTCGAAATTGAAATTTCCCAACATAATTTCTATAGAAATTAAAGTTCTGGGAACATCCCCAACCCCCTCACCAGAAGTTTGGACAGCATTAAGCAGAAGAGCCATCCATAAGCCAATTCCCCTTAAGGATACTGTCCATTTTTTACCAGGGGGTATCTTATGACGATCCTCTTGGTTTAACAGCTCATAAAAGTCATACACTGGTCAAACTAATCCAATTGTATAATT
>NW_007411715.1:0-622 GCF_000475195.1 Diaphorina citri
TTTCTGATTAGCTGAAGTATTATATTATTGAAAGCTACCTATTGGTAGATTCGTAGATTACCTATTGGTAAGTCTCTTAGCATGCAATCTGTAATCTCTTCCCAATAACCTTTACACGGCTTTGTTGAGGCGATCTTTTTATGGATCCTTGTCCAAACCAATGGTGTTCAAACTTTTGAGTTCTGCGTAAGTACCATCTGACACCTCAAGGTTCTTTTGGCGTATACCACCAAACATCAATTTTGTGCGGTTTGGGGGTTAAAAAAAAGTTATAGCGCCACAGGCGAAGTTTTTGGGTTAGCCGTAGTATACAACTTTTGGGCGCACTGATTGGAGATTTTTTGTCTCCCATCTCCCAACTAGGGTTTCTATGTTTGTTTCGCGACAAATCATAAGAATGGGTTTTCCAAATCTCTTCGCGTACCACCAGAAATGCTTCCGCGTGGGATTGGGAACCTCTGGTCTAAAGGTTTTTTATGAAGTTATAAACCATATTGGAGCTTTGTCTGGGTTTCCTATCGGACACGAATCTCGATATACATAAGTAGGGGACTTTGAAGATGCTTTTACAGCACCATAAATATGGTAGATACCTATTTGTGTCTTTTACAATTTGGATTTA
>NW_007411717.1:0-622 GCF_000475195.1 Diaphorina citri
TCCGTTTTGGGATCCCCTGATGTCAAAAAAGTGGTTTTTAGCCCATGGTCTGTACGTACGTATGTATGTATGTATGTATGTACGTGCGTTACGTACTACAGGTTTAAATGGGGAAAAGTACAAAGTTGTATACAAAATATCTCAAGATCGGTTTGTCGTATAACGATGAAATTTGGTATGATAATATACCGGTATATGGTGCAAGGACGCGACTGTAACAATTTGGTAAAGATCGGACTGTCACTCATCCAGATATCAACCAAAGTCAATGTTTCATACTTTACATGATTCCTTATTACACGGGGAGTATTTTAAGATAGGTAGGAAATTTTCGATCGACCAAAAATTGGTCGCCGCAGACGGCCTAATTCTGGGCTTCTTTTCTTTCTCGTCAATTGGTAATGTCAATTTAGTAGGTACGTTGTTCTGGGCCAGGGAAAAGTATGGGGTCTGAGAGACAATTTTGGCGACTCTTAATGCGTGAAACCCGCTTTTCCCCCCTTCCATGAGAAGCACCTACATAGGTGCAAGAAGGACAGCATGTTGTGTTCTTTATACTACTAAACATCATTATGCACCTAAAAGATGAAATCTGTTGACCAGATAGGAAGTAGGTACCTAA
>NW_007411718.1:0-622 GCF_000475195.1 Diaphorina citri
GAAAGAGGGAAGATAAATGAACGGTTTGACACTAATGGGGAAGGAGGCTCAGAAGAGAGAATAACATGGTAACAATGAATTATAACAAAAGTGGAAGGAAAGAGAAAGGAGGAATATATGAAGAAGAAGAAAGGTGAAAAAGGAGGTATGAGAAAGAGCAAGACAAACGCGAAGAAGAAGAATAGAAAGAGGAATGAAAGACAATAAAAAAGGACCAAGTAGTGGGTAATAGGTATATGAGAAAGAGAAAAACAGGAAAAACAAAGAGAATTCCAAATTTTAAGGCCGGTCACTCACAGGTAGACCTGACAGGCGTAGGTAGGTACCTGTACCTGACAGGTCTCCCTTATAGGTAAACTGAAAAAAAAGGCCAAGGCGTGGAACGCATTTCAAAGGATTTTTTTTTTTTTCAGTGTAGTGAGAGGCCGGCCTGAGACAAGGTCACTAGTTTTTCAATCTCAAACACTTTGAATTTTGAATTTGAATTTGCTTTATTTACAGGTCCACATTACAAGTTATGACAACTCTATTAGAATATAGACACAATTAAAAATACAATAACAATAACTAGACAATATTAAGAAAATACAAGGGTAAAAAAAAAAAAAAAAAAAAAAAAAAA
>NW_007411719.1:0-622 GCF_000475195.1 Diaphorina citri
TTTCCTAACCTTTCTCTATTTGGCTTTGTGTCAGAGTTTTCCAACGCGTTGCAACGTTGCATGTTCACAGTATTCGACATCAACTCCGGTTAAAACGGTTTGATAAACGCTTGATAAAAACGTTTTGATTGTCTGGGAATGTTTTCTAACATATACTCGTATTCTTTATGTTCAAATTCCAGCATTATTTTCTTCACAGAGTTGTTGAAATTTTAACATATTCTTCAAAGGAAGTCTTGATCAAATGTTCTGTTCTTGAGTTTATACCTACTGTTTTTCTGTTTATTTGACATCAATGCAGTCAGATTTGATGCTTTTGCTGTACTTCACAACGTGAACAGTCTGTTTTGAAGTTCTTTGTTCTTTTTGTAGTAATTTTAGTTTTGTAGAGACTCTTTTGATGTTTTTCCTCTTTTGTAGTTACATATTCGTTATGTCAATTTTGGCAGGGATTTGACATTTTGAACTGAGTTCAGGTGCTTTAACCTAGGTGAATTTTGTTTGCAGTAGTGCTATATTTTAGACTTGTGCTATATTTTAGTGCTATATTTTAGACTTTTAGTGCTATATTTTAGACTTTTTTTTATTTCTTCTTTTTGTTCACTTTATTCGCACCACGTGC
>NW_007411720.1:0-622 GCF_000475195.1 Diaphorina citri
TAATATTTTACAGGAAGAAATTCGTCTCTAGCTTTCAATCTTTTAAACCTTCCTTGAAGTTTTCTAATTTTTCATTTACCAATGTGTCCTATAAGTACAAGATACTGTCTTAACTTGTGATTTCTGGTCTCGGTTTACTGTAAAACTTGTTGGGAGCAGGAAGTGGTTTCCAATAGTATCTTTGCGTTCGAAGATAGAAGTTGCAAAACCAGGTTGGTTATCTTCATCGGGAAATGTTTACATGCTTTTTTATCTTTTCTAATGTGTTACCCGTTTTTTCCAACCTCTCAGGATTTGTGTTCCTGATCTATCCGACAGGAATTCTCTTAGAACAGAGTGGATCGGAGTTGTAGAAGCTGTAGAGCATCAAGCACGTAGAGGGAAGAGACGAATTCAAACCGAATTTGCTCTCCGCTCCACTCTGTTTTGGCCTTATCTGTCAAGATTTCTGCTCCTTCCGTCAAGATTTCTGCTCTGCCTTTCAGGATTTCTGGTCTATCTGTGAGGATTTCTTCTCTATACGACAAGATTTCTGCTTTAACGGTCAGAATTTCTATCTACTCGTCAGAATTCCTGCTTTACCCGTCAGTTGTTTTGATCCGTCTGTCAGGATATTTGTCCT
>NW_007411721.1:0-622 GCF_000475195.1 Diaphorina citri
AGGAGTGACATACAGCAGCTAACACACCCTGCACCTCCCACTACTATGAACAATATGATAACTCCACCCTCGCCGTACAGTCAAACTAATCATATTAACATGAGATACATGGGACACACTGTGAACAATCCATTACAGCCACAGTTTGGACAGTTTGGACCTCACATTCCACTTGCTCCATTTCCCATATTTAATCCTCATCTTCCTCATCAACCACATTTTTACTATCCAGTGACACCTCTCGTCTAGAAGATGAGAACACCACCCCAAAATCAATAGTAAGTAAAAATAATGACCAAGACCCTATGACTAAGAAACAAATTCGCATCTTTTATCAGAACGCTAATAGCGTGAGAAGAAAATGTGATGAATTTTACCTCAACACACTGAGTGAGGACTATGATATTATCGTCATAACTGAGTCTTGGTTAGATGAGAATATTAGCTCAAATGAGCTGTTTGATGATAGATATCAGGTCTATAGACAAGACAGAGACCCAACAAGATGTAAAGAAACTGGTGGTGGAATAATATTTGCTATCAAAAAATGTTTTAACGCCACAACAATAAATCACCTTAACTATTGTTCCCGCGAAGGAGAATCAATATGGTTTAAATGTTC
>NW_007411722.1:0-622 GCF_000475195.1 Diaphorina citri
TACAGCCATCCAAGAACAGAGAAGTTTGGTTAGAAAATTTCCACCCTGACTTGTAGAAAACTAGATTGAGAGGTAGTGACCACTGGGACCCAGAGGTGGGCAAATCTTAGTATAATAAAAAAAAGCAATTTGGAAATTCCAAGCTATTAGATGATTCTTACTTTTTTAATTTCCTTTCAACCTTGGTGTCGGAATCTGCCTCTGAGGACTCCTCACTACTCTCATGAGCATGTTTGGATCTTTTCATTCTGGAACACTTTGGTAGACCCCTAGATTGAGTACTGGCCTTCAGGAACTCAAGGGATTTTCCAAATGAATTAAATAACTAAAGGCTGCTCAAAAAGTTAAACTTTTAGGTGAAAGTTGAAAGAACTTCAGCAGAAGTGCAAAAAAAAAAAAAATTGTGAGAAAAAAATCAAACCAAACTTTAAAAACCTCTCAAAAAAACCTCTGCAGCCGAGAAGTGATTTTTTCGTGTGATCAAGTCAATTAATCAACCAATGAAAATGTTTGTTTACTAGCTCCTCTCTTCCCATTGGCTCAAAGAGAGAGAGAGATGCAGCTTGCCACCTTCCTGCCCACCAGCAGGTTGCCATCAGACAAAGGATACCATGACAGAGTT
>NW_007411723.1:0-622 GCF_000475195.1 Diaphorina citri
CGTGGGTTTGATTCCAGCCCGGGCAAACTTTATTCTAAAGGTTCGTTCTCGGATAAGACCTCAGTAGTGAAAAAAATGGATTTGGAAATTATGGCGATTTGGACACAGAATGTTTTTCGATACAAGGACACAGGGCAGAAATGGATAGAGGGAAAACAAGGCCAGGCTAGGGGGAAAATACAATGCTTCGTTTGGGGGAAGAATAAAGGTGGTACGATAGTAAATATTGTGTGGAGGAATGAGGATGTGCGTACAAGACCAGAACATAGCTCCAATGAAGGGTGGAAACACAGTGACCCTAGTGTCACCCCCTTGTCTTTTCCACTACGTCCTCTTCCACTTCTCTTCTAATCAGTGGAGGAGTAACGATAGTAAATGTTGTTAGTGGAGGAATGAGGATGTGCGTACAAGACCAGAACATAGCTCCAATGAAGGGTGGAAATTCAGTGACCCTAGTGTCACGCCCTTGTCTTTTCCACTACGTCCTCTTCCACTCAGTGGAGGAGAAACGTGAAATGCTCGAGGACTTTGTAATTTTTATACTAAACTTATACGAGGAATTTATACCGATACTGGTGGTTTGAGAGTTGAGGTTGAAGAGACCTTTTATTTAACCCTACGG
>NW_007411724.1:0-622 GCF_000475195.1 Diaphorina citri
AAGAGAACAAGAAGGAAGATCAGGAAAAGGAAGAAGAAAACAGAGAAGAACACCGGCGAGTAGGTGGAAAAGGAAGCGAAGGAAGAGAAGAAATGGAAAAGGCAGCGAAAGAGAAGTAGGAGAAGAAAGAAGAGGAGTAAAAGGAGGGGCACAAGAGGAGGAGGAGGAGGAGGAGAACACTGAAAAGGTCCCGAAGTTGAAAACTTTTATTTCAACATAAACTCTCATATAGGAGAGGACAGGAGGAAGAAGAGGAAGAAACAAGAAGGAAGAGAAGAGGGGAATGAAGAGGAGGGGAGGAAGAAGAGGAGGAGAGGAAGAAGAGGAGGGGAGGAAGAAGAGGAGGAGAGGGAGGAGAATTGAGTTGACATGATATAATTTCAGCATACCACACACATATGCAAATTTGGACAGATACAGAGGGGTAGGCCCCGACATTATGGATTCTGAGGGGACCAAAGGGCCACATTAATAATAGTGCTTATTTATACTGATCACATAGGACTGAAAAGTCCCTTTACTCCAGCAGTAGGCTACTACTGTAATTGTGGTCAAATTCTCAAATTATATTGAGGATAAAATTCCATACCTCGGCTAGGATTGAACCCACGCCCTCCTGTTT
>NW_007411725.1:0-622 GCF_000475195.1 Diaphorina citri
TCAAATGTGACAAGGATGCGACACGAAACTTTTGGTTAAGACCGGTGCAACGGTTGGCGGCATTTTACCGCTAAAAAAACGATTTTCGGTGTAATTTAACAATATCTCGGGAACGGTATAAGCTAAAGACTTGAAATTTGGTATGTAGTTCACAAATGTGACAAGGATGCAACCCAAAACGTTTGGTTAAAATAGGTGCTGCGGTTGGCCGTTTTTTTTTACCAATTTTGGACAGATTTCGACCGTTTTTTGGCGGTTTTCGGCTATAGCGACAAAACGGTTAGAGATATTGTAAAAGTTAGGGTAAAAGAACACTCATCAAATAAGCATCATTCAATAGGATAAGGAAAGTCGTGTGATGTTCACACCAGATTTTTTTCTTCTGCTTCTCATTTCGTATCAAATATAAGTTTTGTAATATTTTTTTAAATTGTGTTCTTTTGTTTTTCGAGAAGAGAAGTTTTACTTTCTTTTTTTTTTCTCAAGACTTTGATAGAGGGAACTATAACAACGGAGGTCTTATCGTTCCGAAATCAAAGAGAGGAAAATAGGATAGGAACTTCCTATTAGGAAGCCAGTCGTTCCGAAAACGAACCGTATTTGTTTAGAATAAAGTACAAAT
>NW_007411726.1:0-622 GCF_000475195.1 Diaphorina citri
ATATACGGACAGTTCCCTTAGTGAATCTTATAAGAAACCGATCCGATATTACCACGAACACTAAGACATTTTGTGATACTCGTAGTAGTCAACATCATCGTGTCAAAACCACCCACGTTATAAAAGACAGATAACTATACAAGTATAGGAGCTTTTTTTCATCATAATTACCTGTTTTAATTTTATCTGGGCTCTTTCAGAAATCCAAGTCATTTTCCAGCTAACAAAAATAAGCTTATACGAATCTAGGTGTAGGGGCGAACAGTTGTGTTTAGATTTTTACCAATTTTTTGTCTACTTCTTGTCACCTACCTGGTAAAGTTGAATCTCATCTAAATCAATTTCTATGGAGTGAAAGCGGTGCTGTTCTAACGAACATGATGATGTTTCCTCTTAAATAATTGATACAAGAGTGGCTTTGTGTTGTCATCTTTATCTTCCACTGTACTTGTTAACATTGACTGATTACCTGGACAGAAAACATAGGAGATGACATTAAAAAATTTTAAATCATGTGTGTGTGTGTGAGGAGATATCAAGAGGGAGGGCAGGAGAGAGAATTGGTCTCTTTTCGCCCTGTACATCATGGATGAGGTACTCATCTCGTAACCAGGAGGACGTG
>NW_007411727.1:0-622 GCF_000475195.1 Diaphorina citri
GGACAGGAATATCTATGTAGAATAGAATATACCCTGTTTATTCTGCTCGAATGAGACTAAAAAGTCTCTTTACCCCAGCAAAAGAAGCACCCCTACGTACGTTAAGCGATAACATTTTCACTGGCCTGGGATATTTCCCCCCTCAAATACAAAAGACTGAGAAGTGTGAGAACGTTTCCTTTGATTGTTTTTGATATTTCCTCTCTCGGAGTTGGTGAATAATTTCAATTTTCTCACGAGCTCTTCCCCCTTTTCCCCTGAAGAAAGGAAAGAAGAAGCCACAGAAGAAGAAGAAGGAGAAGAAGAAGAAGCCACAGAAGAATCCTGAAGGAAGAGGAAGAAGAATCTCGAAGAAAGAAAAAAGCGAAGAAATATTTCTGTGGGGTTTTTGAGATCGGGAAAAGGGGAAGTAACGATATTGCTTTGTGGCTTTGTCACACAGAACGGCAGCTGAAAGATAACACGTGTTGCTATATCTACTTTCTAATTCTTCGACTCCTTCTTCTTCTTCTCCTTCGTCTTCTTCTCTTTCGTGGCCTTATTTTTCTCCTTTTCTTCTTCTTCTCATTCTTCTTCGTCGTCTTCTTCTTCTCCTACTTCTTCTTCCTCATCTCCCTTCTTC
>NW_007411728.1:0-622 GCF_000475195.1 Diaphorina citri
TATTATTATTACTCATAGCAGGTGTATAGATAGGGAGACTGGATTGTAACGCTGTCGACATACTACTCGTTACCATCTTGTCATCTTGCTGCGACATTGTCATCTGATTGGAACTATTTGTATCATCATTCACATTACTAGAGATGACTTTGGAAGGAGACTGAGTAGAATCCTTACTCGGGGTAGCTGCTGGTTTGAGTAGGTCTAGCTGGTTCTTATCCAAAGTATCACTTGGTGTCTTCAGCTCTATGATGTTATCGTTAGGTGCGGATTGTAGCACAGGACTAGGAGATCTAGACTTTGTTGGATCGAAAGGATCATAGGGTGAAGTGGGCAGAGGACTTGGGGGGTCAGGGGGAGTATTGGGTCCCTGCTTATCATCAATGTCTAGCAAAGGATTTACAATTGTGTTGATTGCTTGGTTCTTAGAATTGATGGAGAATTTAATGTGAGGTTCCGGAGGGGTTTTCGGGCCACTACTGATGGCTTTTAGATCAGGAGCTTTGTTAGAGGTCTGATCATTTTCACTGTCACTGTCACATAAAACTATTACTTCTTTAGGAGATGGTGTTCTCTCACGGAATGGTGAGACATCTAGATCAATGATAGCAACAGGTTTTGC
>NW_007411729.1:0-622 GCF_000475195.1 Diaphorina citri
ACTACTATCACAAGACACAATAATATCCAAATTAGGATTGTAGTGCGTTAGAACGTTAGCGGATAATATCATTTTTTTTACCTTATGAAATGCCGAATTCTGACTCTCAGACCAAACAAATTTCTTATTCTTTCTCAAAAGTTCATACAATGGAGCCAATGTAGAGGACAGGTTTGGTAAAAACTTTGAATAATAATTAACAAATCCTAAAAAAGACTTGACTTGTGTTACATCTTTGGGAATAGGTACTTCATTAATTGCCTTCATTCTACTTTCAGGAATAGAACATCCTAAATCACCTATTTCGTAACCTAGGAACTCAACTTTATTCTTGAAAAGTTTACATTTTTCCTTACTCAGCGTTAGGTTGCATTCTTTAAGTCTATTTAAAACTTGTCGCAACCTATCCAAATGTTCTGCATGATTTTTACTCGTGATAACAATATCGTCAAAGAAGGAAGCTACTCCTGGAATGCCTTGAATAATGCGAGTTTCAATTTCGCGATTAAATAAACCACCTGAGGAAGATACCCCAAAGGGAACTCTGTTGTATACAAAAAGACCTTTGTGGGTATTAATGGTGGTGAGTAATTTGGATGGTTCGTCCAGTTCCAACTGTAGG
>NW_007411730.1:0-1018 GCF_000475195.1 Diaphorina citri
GAGAACCATCAACCCAGAGTTTCATGAAAAGTTGACGTTCTACAGCGTTTCAGAGACGGACTTGTCCCTGCAGTCCCTTCACATCTTAGTGCTAGATGATGATAAGTATGGACACGACTTCCTAGGAGAAGCAAGGTTCCCACTGAATAGACTGCGCCCCCATATCTCTCGTGACTTGTGCCTTAACCTTTGTAAACATTATCCTGTGCCTCGTGAGGAAGAGGTGTGGGGAGAGGAAGAATGCTGGCAACACGGCAAGATCTTCCTTACGCTATGCTTCTCAACCAAGAAGCGAGCATTGATTGTGAACCTCATCAAGTGTACTAACTTGATTCCCATGGATAGCAACGGATTCTCCGATCCATTCATCAAACTCTACTTGAAACCCGACCTGCACAAGCGAAAATACAAGACAGGCGTCAAGTGGAAAACGTTGAACCCGATCTTCAACGAAGAGTTTGCCATTGAGACGAAGATTACCGAACTGAGTAAACAGACGCTAGTGATTACAGTGTGGGATAAGGACTATGGGAAGAGCAATGACTACTTGGGCTGTCTGGAACTATGCTGCAATAGCAAGGGAGATAGACTACGCCATTGGGTAGACATGATGAAGTATCCAGATCATAAGCATGAGGGCATTCATAACTTGAGCATCAAACCTCTGTCCAGCTAGGATGTCAACATTACCATTATAATGGTCATGCAATGTTTTTCTGCTGTAGGTAGAGGAACATGGGGCAAAATGGCACCTCTAGTGCTTATGAGGTCCTAACTAAAAAAATAAAATTTTGTAACAAAATAAAGCATAATTTTTTTAGCTACAATATTGATCAGCAGAACGATATATTGGTATGTATCACTGAAAAAAACTAAAAATTTTTTATGAGCGTAGGTCAAAAAAGCCGTTGTTTTCCTCAAGGCTGCGCGCAAAATGTGCCTTATTCACCATTATACCGTGGAAACACCTTGCCGCAGAATGGAACCTGGGGCACCATTCCACTTAAAAGTATATGTA
>NW_007411730.1:7295-10582 GCF_000475195.1 Diaphorina citri
ATTACATTTAGCGCTAGGTAGGTACAGCGTAACACGATATCCAGGGATGTTGTGGCGAGGCGGGCGGGGGCGACAACAGTGGTATACTGGGGGGGGAGAAGAAAAAACTTTCGAAGTCTGGACCTGCCAGTAAGAGGAGCGAACAAGCGTGGGCCCGTCCCTCCGGATATTTTTTAGCCCGTAGTTATTCGATCGTGATTTAGAGGAGAAAATTGCAGTACCATTACCAATGGCCTACCTAATTTTTGTAAATAATTCAGTTTTATATTATTCTTGATTTGATTTTTTTATCTTTATGTCATGTAATGATTAAAATCCGAAGACTATAGCGGTCCGTCTCCCTTGTTCCCAATATAATGTTTAAAGGTCAGCCATCCATTTGATTGGCCTTGCTCAGCGTAGCTTAACACAGGTGACGCTAAACGACCGTCTTAAGGTAGGTTTAGACGAAGCGAGTCTACTCGCGCACCCAAAACTCGTTTTCCTCCTCGCGCCACCAAAACTCGTTTCCTCCTCCGCACATCAAAAACTCATCCTCGCGCTACTGGTTTACACGAAACGCGTTTCCTCGCTTGAAGGGTGAGCCAGCAGTTCGGTGTGAATCCAGAGGTAGGGATAGGGCAAGGGAACTCGCCGCGCAAATATATGACACGGTCACACGAAGCGAGGACATTACTGCGAGTTTCCTTTGATGCCGTGATTAAAAACCGACTGGCGAGTAGTGGCGATGGCTCGCTGCGAGTAGGTGTGCTCGGGGTGAGGAAACTCGGGGGAATTTTACCCATCTACACGACGCGAGGAGAGCGAAGCGAGGTAAATGCGCGAGTAGACTCCCTTCGTCTAAACGCTACCTTTAAAAATACGACTGAAGTGTGGTTATCTAAAACTTTCTCCGCCTTGATTTATAGGTCGGTCGTCGCGACAAATTCAAAATCAGAGAGGCTCGATTGTGTGAGAAAAATGGTGAAAAAAAAAATCATCCCGAATAAGCTATTTTTGGGGTTTTTTTGTGTTTTTTTGTTCCTTTTTGGTTCTCCGGGACAATTTCGGTGTTCGCCTGGTAAAAAGACCGTTACCAATCATAAGTTATATATGTATAAATAGGTACAGTTTGATCCTTTCACTCTCACAGACCAGCGAAGTACGCGAAAGGAGCACAACATAACAGTTGTGGGATTTAATGGCGCAAAGAGCATTTTAACTGTTGTTCTTTGTTGTTTGGCCTGTTAAATATTCTCTGCTATTGACTGTGAGTAAGGGCGTAAGGTGGGCGCGATTCGGAACGCTTGCGAAGCGAGGATTTTTTTTTTTTTTTTCTTTTTCTCTCAAATCAAAGTAAAAAACAAATTAAATTGAAACTGAACGCGCCACCCCAGGGGCCGAACCACCCCCCCTCCAGGTTCTCCGAAGATACATATCCGAAGACGACACGAGCCGGGGGGGAGAAGTTTGGCGTTCAACCGTTCGTCCGATCGGAGAACCTGAAGCCTCGCACGTTGGGTCTCTTGAACGTGTTGGCAGGCGCAACAAATCCTCTGAGGACAATGCTCTGGACGAGAAGACGCCGAGGCTGGCCCGCCTCCAACACAGGGGTCGTGTCCGCACGCCAGGGGCTACACTGCGGCACTAATAGGGAGGATAGGTGACCAGCTGCTAGAGCAGCTACCCTTGCAGTTGAGGAGGAGAGAAGAGTGAGGAAGCTTGGCGACGCGGAAAAGTGCCAGTTTGAAGTCGATCTACATTTTCACGCCATCTCTGAGTTTACGTCGATCGGTTGGAAGTTGGGGAGAGTAAAGGTGTAGAACACTCTGTAACGCTCAGTGAATTCATGGTAGTCGGGAAAATGTTACAGTAAAACCTCGTATTATTTCAACTAATTGGGACCGGGGGTGTTGATCATCGAGGGTTGAAATGATATATGTAAGTACAGATTTTAAGAAATTTTATCAGATGCTACGACTGAAAACTGAAATTGAAACGTATTTCTTTTCTTCTTTTCCAGCGAATGTCAGTGATACTGAACAACCCATCGTGATCCCCATCAGGAAGATAGCCAGTGGTGGATCTGTCAAGCTTGAGCCACAATCCTTCCCCCGACCTACCAGTCCCGTGGATAGTGAAAAGTTCTCGTCCTCAGCCACTGTACGTAGTTCGCCTCTCATGTCCCGTCATACACTACCCCTTACTGTGAATGAAAACTCCATCAGCCCCGTCAGTCCATTGAGTCCCATATGTAATGGTAACTTCAACACGCAGCAAGAATCATCAGGCACATTGAAGCGAGGGGTGATTACAGAGGAGAAGGAATACTTTGTCACGTCGCAAGCGGATACAAACCTCGGTAGTATAGAGCTGACTGTGACCTATGACTCCACCACATGTTCCCTCCATGTCACCTTACATCGGGCGAAAGGTCTGAGAGCCATGGACATCCACGGTACGTCCGACCCCTTCTGCAAACTCAACCTTGTGCCTCTTACCAAAACATCGCATCGTCTCCGAACGAAAACTTGTTTGAGAACCATCAACCCAGAGTTTCATGAAAAGTTGACGTTCTACAGCGTTTCAGAGACGGACTTGTCCCTGCAGTCCCTTCACATCTTAGTGCTAGATGATGATAAGTATGGACACGACTTCCTAGGAGAAGCAAGGTTCCCACTGAATAGACTGCGCCCCCATATCTCTCGTGACTTGTGCCTTAACCTTTGTAAACATTATCCTGTGCCTCGTGAGGAAGAGGTGTGGGGAGAGGAAGAATGCTGGCAACACGGCAAGATCTTCCTTACGCTATGCTTCTCAACCAAGAAGCGAGCATTGATTGTGAACCTCATCAAGTGTACTAACTTGATTCCCATGGATAGCAACGGATTCTCCGATCCATTCATCAAACTCTACTTGAAACCCGACCTGCACAAGCGAAAATACAAGACAGGCGTCAAGTGGAAAACGTTGAACCCGATCTTCAACGAAGAGTTTGCCATTGAGACGAAGATTACCGAACTGAGTAAACAGACGCTAGTGATTACAGTGTGGGATAAGGACTATGGGAAGAGCAATGACTACTTGGGCTGTCTGGAACTATGCTGCAATAGCAAGGGAGATAGACTACGCCATTGGGTAGACATGATGAAGTATCCAGATCATAAGCATGAGGGCATTCATAACTTGAGCATCAAACCTCTGTCCAGCTAGGATGTCAATGGTCATGTTAATGGTCATGCAATGTTTTTCTGCTGTAGGTAGAGGAACATGGGGCAAAATGGCACCTCTAGTGCTTATGAGGTCCT
>NW_007411731.1:0-462 GCF_000475195.1 Diaphorina citri
CCGTTGCATTTGATCTGAATGGGTTAAAAATAGAGGCAATGTTCACAGAGTTATCGAGACACAATGGAGGAGTTGCAAATGGTTAAAAATTATTAATAAATGGTCAATTCCTACGTAAAAATTAGTGAAAAATTCAAAACTGAGGTCGAAACTCCGAAAAAGTAACTTTAAAAGGTCGAAAATTCAATTTTTAATTGCCGTTCTAATGAAAAAGTTCTCCAAATATGAGGTCAAAACTCCGAAAAAGTAACTTTAAAAGGTCGAAAATTCAATTTTTAATTGCCGTTCTAATGAAAAAGTTCACGTTGTGACGTCAGATTTCACGTCGAACTGCGCAGAAACGCTCGCGCACAAACAAACGAAGCGGGAGTCATGAATTATGACGTCATCGCCTACGGGAGCGTATGCCGTGACGTCAAACTTCACGATTTACCGGTATTTTTTAAATCGATTTATCTCGGT
>NW_007411732.1:0-622 GCF_000475195.1 Diaphorina citri
GGTATTCGAACCTGAGGACGCGTGAGACGGGGTATTCGTTGAAAAGACTCCGTTCACACGATCAATGGGTATTTTGAACGCTCAAGTTACCATTTTCGCCACTAGAGAGTTGAAAGCGCTGCTGTAGCTAGAACAAGTACGCGCGCGATTTTTTTGAAATTTGATAAAAAAAAATTCAGTTGCATTGCACAGGCCAGTCCAGTCCAGTAAGTCCAGTCTAGTTAGCTTAGTTGGTAGTGCGTCTGCCTTGTATCCTTGTAAGCGCTAGGCCGCGGGTTCGATTCCCGCCCGGGGCGGATTTTATCCTGATGGGATAATGTTCGTTCTCGGAACGGCTGGCTTTCTCCTATCCTGTCTTCCTTCTCTCTTCTATTTCGGGATGATAAGACCACAGCAGTTACAGTTCCCTCTGTCAAACCTCTTAAAAAGCATTGCACAGATTGCACTGTTGCAGTTGCAGTTTTACCACAAAATCTGTGTTTTAACTCATGTAGAATCATAGATCAGATCTTTTTGGTGCGACATAAATCACACGATCTTTTATAAGCTACTTACGAGCTAAGTATTTCACCATTCTCTCATCTGTACCTACCCAACCAACCAAAACTTCAATGGAAAAATA
>NW_007411733.1:0-622 GCF_000475195.1 Diaphorina citri
ATTAAAAATCCCCGTTTCCTTTTCTTTTTTCTGTAATTAATTGCGTTCATAAATTACCTATTAACACCTTTTTGTAAAGGTAATAATTGTTTAATATAGCAAATAATTAATTAGTCTATTTAACAAGAAACGAAGCGGTTGTAGTCACAAAATGTAAAAGACCGATGCGGTCCATTAAACCCAGGAGAATGGATTTCAGTCCAGATCTGTTGTGATTGTGATTGCCCGATTGATATTCGAACCGAGATCCAGAATTCAGAGCACTAGGACAAAAGTCAAGTTACATCTTGCATTTGTGACCTCTCCTCCATAATGTAGAAATGTAGGCGTAGAGGAAAACGAAAGAAAGATGAGAATGTATTCAGGAAATCTTCGTTCTACTTTTTAAGAATTGGTCAACAAAATGTTAAATGAGAATGTATTCAGGGAATCTTCGTTCTACTTTTTAAGAATTGGTCAACAAAATGTTAAAGTTGACAGCTGGTGTTATGCCATCTTATGATTTTTCTTGAAAAAGAGTAATCGACAGTCCAGTCTTACACCTGTCAACTATAATGAATACTTTCCTTGATTTTTTTTACGAGGAAAACAAAGATTTATATTCGACTAAATGGCTTTACCT
>NW_007411734.1:0-622 GCF_000475195.1 Diaphorina citri
AATCCGCGAACATAATCGCGAAACCCGCGAACATAATCGCCAAATCCGCGAACATAATCGCGAAATCCGCGAACAAAACCACCAAATCCGCGAACATAATCACGAAATCCGCGAACATAATCGCGAAATCCGCGAACAAAATCGCGAAATCCGCGAACATAATCGCCAAATCCGCGAACATAATCGCCAAATCCGCGAACATAATCGCCAAATCGCGGATTTGGCGATTATGACCTATTATCTGCGTAACAAAATGCAAAATGTCATAGGTACATCATTATACCTATATCTACCTACTACCTATTTGGAAAAACAAAGCCAAACTGAATACGTGTATTATTATGACAGTAACATCAAGCCCATCAAGTAACATCAAGCCCATCAAGTAACATCATGCCCATCAAGTAACATCAAGCCCATCAAAAGTTTTCATTTACCCTTGACTAGAGAATCCCATTATAGGTAGGTACCTATAGTAGGTTCACAATTGAGGAGCTGGGTGCAAAAAGGGCAATAAATGAAAATCATCAAACTGAGATATTTAACTTTGAAGTTTTCAATATTTCATCAAAATCCTTGAAAAGTATGTTTACAAAAAACGCTGTAACTCATCGAAAAAAAA
>NW_007411735.1:0-622 GCF_000475195.1 Diaphorina citri
CAATTACTTTGCACGTCAAATTAATTTATTAGATTTTTATGCACCCTTTCTCCTTCTCCCTCTCCTCTCTTTTATCTCCTTCCTCCTAATCACATTTTCGCATATCTCTCTCTCTCTCCCTCTCCCCCCCTCTCTCTCTCTCTTTCTCACACCACACAGATAAATGCTACGTGTGTGTAATACAGGGATATTCGAAGATACAATTTTTTGTATTATTTCAGAAGGAAAAAAGCTAAATAAGTTGAAATTTCCCCTATTCTGAATTCTGAACCCGGTTTCCCCTCTTTTTGACCTGTACTAAACCATAGGAAATCCAAGATGGCGTGCCATCGGAATCGGTTCCGTTTCCAAAAGGATTTTTGTTCTTCCTCCTTCGCTGAAAATTGGAAACAGGACAAAAGTTCAACAGCTCATGAAGACAGAAAATTCAACAGGGAAAACTAGAATTTGATCGTTGCTTTGGTTTCAAGATTTTCGTTGAACCCTGTGTCGCAAATTTCTCATTTCCCCCTCGAATCCAAATTGAAGCTCTTCAAATATAAAGAGATAAACTCTCTGAAACTCTAAAATATAAATACATAAAGACTCACAACCTCTGTGAACCTCTACATACAGATCCTGC
>NW_007411736.1:0-621 GCF_000475195.1 Diaphorina citri
CGACCCCACGTCTAATGCCATGGGAGACATCATCATGAATTCTGACACACAGCCAGTTCTGATACTTACCAATATAGTTATAGGTAAGTGACCGGATCAACATTAACCGATGAGAGCCAAGGCCTACATTAAACTCACACCAAACCCTTCTCTCTTTCTCGCTAATATCTCAGTCGCTCCACGTCAGAGTGCATCGGGGATCTGTCTATTAGTTAGAAAACAAAATTTCCTACCATTTTCAATATTATTTGACATAGTTACTCAGTACCGGTCCGCAGTTAGAAGCGGTTAAATCCAGAAAGATAAAAAAAAAGTTCGACTCTTATGGGTTAAGTGAGTCATTAGTGTAATCATTGAATGATTATCATTCTAAATTCTGACACACCGTTTGTCCTGATAGTTACCAATATAGTCATTGGTAAGTCGATATCACTTCAATATAGTCATCTGTAAATCGATATCACTTCAATATAGTCATTGGTAAGTCGATATCACTTCGGCCAAGGGCCAAGGCAGCCATGTTGGCATCTTTAAGGTAAGATCACACTATTTAAGGTAAGATCACACGATGTGCATTCGTAGAAGAAAAACTCACAGACGAAAACCTTCATAGCGGAAAAA
>NW_007411737.1:0-621 GCF_000475195.1 Diaphorina citri
CTGAAAATGCTGGATCTCAATTCCTTCAACCTTCTCTCAATTTCAACTTGGCAATGTTTTTCCTTCTCAAATTAATAGCTAAATACGGTACCTATTATTAACATGGAAATAAAAGGAAATGAGATTACATTGAAAATTGACGGAGTTGTGATAGGGGTAAAAATGCGTCGAAATGTTTCGTGTAATATACACACTGGCGTGCTCAGGCCGGAACTTGGCCTGGCGCAATGCCGTGCGCCTAGATGTAAGGAGGCGGGTAGCTTTTCGCCGAATTGAGGGTAAACCTCCGTCTCTTAAAATCTTGGCGGTAAACCCCTTTATGAAATAAAATAAAAAGAAACTCATCCACAACATTTTGTTTAAAACTCCTTTCCCCCTCCCTCATGTTAGCTACCCGTGCGCCTAGATATGCATAGTGGATCCTAAACTCCTCCTATTTACGCAAGCGCAATGTGTATTTCCGACTTTCTTTTAGGTACATTTTAATATAAAGACTGATTAAGATGGATGGATAAAACCCCCAACTCTATTTTACTATTCATAAAATAGTACGACGTATTTACTGGAATATCTGATGGGTATTTACTATTTACATAAATGAAATAGTTTCTTTGTGTAATA
>NW_007411738.1:0-621 GCF_000475195.1 Diaphorina citri
GAAAGGCCTGACCTGAACACTTTGGGCCCTGGACAAACTGAGTAGTTTGGTGGACTTGGGATCTGGAGTTCAGTGGTTTGACTCAAAGTCAAGTTATAAAATTTAGAACAGTGTATTATCAAACGAACTTAAGGATTTGCATTGAACATGGTCAATATTTTTTACATGCTAGTTGATTGTTTCCTAATACACAAATGTTTTTCATTGAAGGCTTGTATTGCAGTGTCTCCAGAAGGTAACATCAGATATTGGCCGTCCATCAATCATGCTGAAATGTCCTTTGATGACAACACAGATCTTCAAGTAAGTATTTTTGACCTACATAGATAGCAGAGATCTGGACGCTCAGAAAATATGTATTGGCTCAATTTTTATCCTTTGTGCTTTTTGTGGACAGCTACTTATGATTTTAGGTTTTTTTCCTCCTTTGGGGTGCTTCAACTCTAGAATACCAGGTTGTTCATGCCATCTAATTTTAAGTTTAAAAGGCTAAAAAATACCTATCCATTAGAAAAATCAACAAGTTGAAGCTTAAAGTTTAGGTACTTCATTCATCCAAATGAGACTGCTTAAACTCCCATGTTTGTTTTATTCAGGGTCAAGAGTGTGACTGTCTCCACT
>NW_007411739.1:0-621 GCF_000475195.1 Diaphorina citri
ACGTAGTAGTTTGGTACAAGTTTGAGCTCAATCCAACAACCATGGCAGGCCTTTTAAAATTTTAATTTTTACATGTTCGCCAATGGGGGAAGCACCAAAAATGGGAAATTCATATTGATTGGTGAATTGTACTTCAAATAGGTCCCACTAATGATTCATATTGAAATTCAGACCCAAAAATGAAATTTGGACTCTCGGCCCTGATGGCCTCCGGGGGTGAAAATGGATGTTTCAAAATTTTATTTTTGGGACTGACTTTCAATATGGATCATTAGTGGGACCTATTGGAAGTACAAACCACCAATCAATATGAATTTCCCATTTTTGTTGCTTCCCAAAAATGAAAAACTGAATAACTCGTGCTCTGGTTGTCGGATTGAGCTCAAACTTGTACCAAAGTACCAAAGTACGTTCTTTAAGGCCTTAGATAATATGATGTATCACAAGTAGGGGGCTCCTTTTTAAGATTTTAAAGTGGACCCCTCTGGGGCCGCCTCTAATAGTGCCGAAAAATTGAGATCCCCTTAAAATAGGTTCCCCTTAAAAATAAAGAAATACGTGTTTTAGGATTTTTCCGAATTCCAAACGGTTCTCGAGCTTTCAGGGGTGGCAACTTTTTTT
>NW_007411740.1:0-621 GCF_000475195.1 Diaphorina citri
CAAATAAAGGTCCATGCCAAATTTGGTGCTTTCCTGACGAAATGCAGCTTTTTTGACGTTAGGCCACCGACTATTATTTTTAGGTAATTCGTCAATTATTTTACATATTTCGACTTCGTTTGCACTATGAAGAAACATAGAATGAGGTACCGAGTCGATTTCTATGGGGCATTCAACATTCAGGGTAAAATTGGAGTTAATTTTTATAAATGTTACAACAGTTAATATTGTAAATGTTACAACAGAATTACAGAACACCCAAATAAGCACCATTCAATAGGATAAGGAAAGTCGTGTGATGTTCACACCAGATTTTTTAATATAATTATCTACCTGAATTACCTACTAGAATTATTATCTATCCGGAACCAGATTAGCTAAATTAGAACTTGGAACTCTACTTAGTTAGAGGCCTAGGAGTAAGTCTGTCCCAAGGACCTAAAGTAAGGAAGGTATAAGTTGTATGTTGAGTTACGCTTGGCTGGGAAAACAATTTAAATACAATCAGATAGGATGACAATAACACAGAATAAGTATCTATCTACTATAAGGTGGTGATATCTAGGTATAGTTGTCTACTATCTATCTGGTGGTACCTAGGTATAGGTAGATATGTAGGTA
>NW_007411741.1:0-621 GCF_000475195.1 Diaphorina citri
TAGTTTGTAGACATGGAAGGAGCCCAGGATATGGTTTCTGGGCGTCCAAGAAGTGTTCAACCCCTAATTCTTCCAACAGCGTGAGATGGGTACCATGATTATCTTACGGAGACGGAAAGTAAATAATGGTTTGGATAAGTCAAACTTTTTATCTACCAAACAAAGCTAAGTAGGTATATCTAAATTTTAACTCGATAACCTACCCTCTTTTCCAACAGGCAGTTTTGATGTTGATGAATTTTGAAGAAGAAGTTCATTAGCCGTAAAGGAAGTTTACACCTGGGAGAAGAAAAACCTCAGCCATGATCACTGATTTTATCACTGATTTTATTTCTAAAATATCACTGATTTTATTTTTATGTGGTGAAAATATCATTAGGAAAAATATATATAAGATAAAGTATTCTTCATGTTTACATAAATATGGGTACATATTTTTATTATTTTACGTCTCCCTCGTAACAAAAGCCACCCTGTAGATACATTGTAAACACATCACGTACTCGTAGTTAGGTACGATGTACCGTTCACCCTGTATTTTTCGAGGATTTGGCGATTATGTTCGCGGATTTCGCGATTATGTTCGCGGATTTCGCGATTATGTTCGCGGATTTCGCGATT
>NW_007411742.1:0-621 GCF_000475195.1 Diaphorina citri
TAAACAGGGAGTAGACCAGCTTAGTCTGGCTGGGGGACGTTAAACAGGGAGTAGACCAGCTTAGTCTGGCTGGGGGACCTTAAACAGGGAGTAGACCGGCTTAGTCTGGCTGGAGGACGTTAAACAGGGAGAGACCAGCTTAGTCTGGCTGGGGGACGTTAAACAGGGAGTAGACCAGCTTAGTCTGGCTGGGGGACGTTAAACAGGGAGAAGACCAGCTTAGACTGGCTGGGGGACGTTAAACAGGGAGTAGATCAGCTTAGTCTGGCTGGGGAACGTTAAACAGGGAGTAGACCAGCTTAGACTGGCTGGGGCTGGGAGACTTTAAACAGGGAATACACCAGATTAGTCTGGCTGGGGGACCTTAAATAGGGAGTATACCAGCCTGAACTTTCCTTTCCCTTGCTAACATTATATTGAAATGGGAGACTATTCTAAGGCCAACCACTGACTATCAGGTAGACCTGATGACAGGTGAGAATTTGGAGCACTGTGATTTCATCGCTCTGAGGAACATGCTGATTCACACCAATCTGCAAGATCTGAAAGACGTGACGAGCAATGTGCAGTGCTATTCCTATACCTAATTTCAATGTTCTCTTGCTTCCCCTATGTATTTCA
>NW_007411743.1:0-621 GCF_000475195.1 Diaphorina citri
TGGTCTCCCCTCCTCCCTGTATTTGTGATTGTTCAAAAAGTACAATTACTTTGGCTGATGGTACCATCTACTCTTGGCCCAGGGCCCTATTCATGTAGGTACTCCCGGCAGAAAGGGTCTAGATACTGCCCTTTAAACCGACAATTTTTCCTTAGATTTGTGCGTTTTCCTGATCGTTTACGATAACCCTCAAACGGTTTGTCCCAATTCGCTGAAATTTGGTAATCCGCGGACCATTTGATCGGTTAATGGACTTGAGGCTTAACGCCTGATTGATCTATAATAAGGATCTAGTGCCTAGCGGACTTGGTGCGTGATCGATCTGCGGAGTCTATGGACTAAGTGCCTCATCAATCAGTTCATGGATTTAGAGCCGGATTATTCAATATCAATATGTTTATTTAATGTTTATCAGTAAAACACAAGTCTTGATATCTTAAAACTACATAGGAAAGTGATAGGTAAAAGTAAGAAAACAGACAAAACTTAACTACAAGTTTATTCTGGGGACTTGGTGCCTTATCGGACTGTAAACTTGGTGCCTGGTCAGGTCGGTCTGTGATTGAGTTGGCAAAGTTATTCAGGCTCGACAGCGCAAGAGTGACCATATGGACAAGAGGT
>NW_007411744.1:0-621 GCF_000475195.1 Diaphorina citri
TCGCCACCTTTTTTTCGTAGACATGATACCGGTGTTACTTTGGACTTCAGACGTCTGTGTCATAGAATATTCAATGCCCAATCCGCAGACTGTACCCCCATCAAATGAAAAAGAAAAGACACTACTCGTGTACCTACACTGATTTCATTGACCGCAAAAGCTTAACCCGCGCTGAAATGTTTTCGATTATAGTACCCAGCCTCTATTGAAATGTTTGGTGGAAGCGACGGACACTGGACAGTGGGAATTGAACCCGCGGTACTTCTGCATGTCAACCAAGCTTTGGACCAACCATGCTCTTAAAGCTGGAACTCACCTTCAACTCTGGCCGTATGGATTGGCTTGGCCGATGGGACCAACAAAACAAATGAAAAAAAAAAGAGGTTTTATAGAGGGAACTGTAACTGCTAAGGTCTTATTGTCCCAAAATCGACGAGAGGAGGAAGACAGGATAGGAGAAAGCCAGCCGTTCTGAGAACGAACCTTATCCTTTCAGGATAAAATCCGTCCTGGGTGGGAATCGAACCCGCGGGCTAGCACTTACAAGGCAGACGCGCTACCAACCAAACTAACTAAGCTGACTATATCCTACCTTGACATTTGAAAACTCCAATGGAGGCA
>NW_007411745.1:0-621 GCF_000475195.1 Diaphorina citri
GTCACCCATCGAAGCGACAGTTTTTCCAAAACACCCCAGGCTTTGAATGCTCTGATCAATGACGTTTCAACAGAAAAACGTTTTTCTTGTTCCTGTGGTAATTTTCTATTTGCGCTTTTCTCTGTGTACGTATATTTGCTTTCTCCATTCTCTTCACTTATATCCTCGTCTATTACTAATAGGTTGTCTGCTTTATCTTCTGCTTTCTTTCCTTCCACCTCATTCCTCGTGTGTGTGCTCCATTTCTCACACGTTTCAATGTGCACCAGTTTATTTTAACACTTTCTGTCGTCTTTGAAGATGACTTTTCTAGCCATTCGGATTGGAATCTTTTATATGAGGTAGGGTTGGCTTTACACGGTTGGTATGGTTGTATTTATGGTTGCATTTGTGTATTTCCTCGACTTACGGAGATGGAACTCTCATGAAAATCGTAAGCGTAGACGAAAAAGGGTTTATTTTGATGATTCGTTCATCATAAAAAGAAATGGGCAAAGGTATTGATTGAAGGATTGAAACCTGGATTTGAGGTACAGACCTGGATTAAAACCGGGGTTGAAGAATAAACTTAAAGATTGATGCTGCTGTGCCTTGGGAGATTTTTTTTTTTTTTTTTTTACA
>NW_007411746.1:0-621 GCF_000475195.1 Diaphorina citri
TTTTTGCATCTACCTCTCTCTCGATTTTTACCTCATTATCTCTCTTCTCCATTTCTTTACCTCTTGTTGTCTCTCTCTGTCTCTCTCTCCCTTTTCTTCTCAATTTTCTCTCTCTCTCTCTCTTTTCTTCCTCCCTCCCTTTCTGCCTCATTATCTCTCTCCTTTTTTACTTCTTGTTCTCTGTTTCTCTCTCTCTCTCTAGAATGATGGATTAACGCGAGTTCTGTCTACTTTCTTTTATATCTTCCATCAGGTTTCTATTTTGGAAGGAAACAAACTTTGAAACAAGGAAGAGGAAGAATGGAAGGAAGAGGAAGAAGAAGAAACGGAGGAAGAAGTAAAGGAAGAAGAAGAAATAATAAGAAGAAGAGAAAAAGACGAATAAGGAGGGGGAGGAAGAGGAGGAGGAGGAGGAGACGGAGGACGTCGAAGGTAAAGGAGATGATGATGGAGGAGAAGAAGAGATAAGAAAGTGAGGGAGAAAGAGAGAAATGGAGGGAGAAAAAGGAAATGGAGGAGGAAAAAGAACGAAGAAAATTAAAGAAAAAAATAGACAGCCGGAAAATAAATAAAGAAAGAAAATAAGACTACAAAGAAAGAGAGAATTGGTAGGTAATTTAT
>NW_007411747.1:0-621 GCF_000475195.1 Diaphorina citri
TTCGCATTATTTCAAGGCACATTCTTTTACATCCATGCCTATCCAAGAACGGAAAAGTCTGGTTAGAAAATTTCCGCCATGGCCGGGATTCGAACCCAGCACCTCCAGGTTGAGAGTCAGTGCTCTTGACCTCTCGACTACAGAACCACTTCTGACAGGGCCTTTTTTTTTTCTTTTTTTTACAATTGAAAAATCGTATAATTCTTCCCTTTTCTCCTACAGGGATGAGGATATCGACATGAATCTAATCCGAGATCTGAACGCTATGAACAATAAGTTTGTGGATCAGCCAGACTTTGACCGACGACTGGACGGGTTCAACAGGATTCAGAAGCTGGTGACCGAGGTTCGAGCCCTGTCCCCCATACAGGGTGTTCTCATAGTGTATACGGCCATGCACTATTTGCAATATGTGAGTACTTTGCCTTAACCCTGTAATAGCTGAAATATTTCCAAGAACTTTAGAGTGAAATTTATACTATGTAAATAATCTAATTTGTAGAATGGGAACCCTTTCTGTTTATCTTGCTAGGATAGGACTGCAGAGTCTGCAGACTAAACAGAGTTTCATGTAACTTTTACAGTTTATAACTGTGTTTGCGCTCCTGTTTTTTTTTTTTT
>NW_007411748.1:0-2958 GCF_000475195.1 Diaphorina citri
GGTTTGAACTGGGTCTAATAATGTTCTACATTATTCCACTCTCAGGTAAAGAAAGAAAAAGACTCTGGAGAAGAAAAGGCGGCCGACAGCAAAGACAAGGAAGAAGTGAAAAAAGAGGCAAACCCCGCCACGTCCTCTGAAGTGAAGAAAGAAGGAGAGGCCATGGATGTGGATAAAGCGGAGGTGAAAGAAGAGAAGGAAGAGGAGAAGAAGAAGAAGGACGAGAAAGAGGAGGAGAAGAAGGACGAGGAAAAGGAGGTAAAGGAAGAGGTAAGAGGAAATTATTTCGTGTCTACTAATTGTTGTATCTGTTTGTAGCAGATTTAGCTCTAGCCGATTGCTGATGGAAAAAAATCTCCTTATTAGTGGCTGAACCGTGTTCATTTAGTCAACCATTGACATCATTAAGACTTGTCCTTATTCTTTCGAAGCCGATTAAACCCTTTGAAAAACAACCAGCTAGGCTGTAACTCAGTTTACACTTCAGTCTAATACCGTCAAAATATTCTTACTGGCGATTAAATAGGAGTATCTACATTTGCTTTTCAAGTCACAGTATGGTCACTCCCATCTAATTACTTTCAAAATAGTTGTCCATTCATGGAACGTATTGTGATTGGAGCATAAATTGAAGTGGGAATCGGGCTTTAGCTGTTCCCTATTTATCGTCCCAAAACTAGAACCCCTCCACGTTACTCTACTCCCAGTTTAAGGACCCCTAACCAAATACATATGTTCTGATTTTAATAGTTCTTCTTTTCGTATTCTCAGGTGAAAGAAGAAAAGGAAGCCTCCAGTACAGAAGTCAAGCCTAAAGAAGAAGCCATGGAGGTAGAAGGAGAAGAAAAGAAGGAGGGTGGAGAAGAAGAGAAGAAATCGGATGAAGCGACGAGTAGTGAAGTGAAGAAAGAAGAAGATGCGAAGGAGGACGGTAAAGACAAAGTAAGTATAGTTGATCTCTTTTCTACTTTTACAGGCTGTGGCGATAGCACATTTCGGAGTCGAGTGGAGTTGTATTCGATTATGTGACTTTGACTTTTAATTCATTTCTCTTTGGACTAGTTTGGACTGGCAGTGTGTGTGGTAGGGGGCCGTTGTCCCAACTAGTCCAAAGGGAAATTTTGTATGATGACTGAATTAAAAGTCACGTAATCGCTTGGATTGGAACGCATCACATGCCTTCAGGCACACACCGGTACTCGGGAGTAGGTACCGGCACACTGTCAAGAGTTTCGGTTTACCTTGCCCTTGGGATCAATATTTGAAGAAACCATTTATGAAAATTTGTAATGAAACAATAAGTTGGAAAATAAATAAATAATAATATACCAGTTCCCAATTGATCAGATAAGTTAAGCAACATTTCGTGTGGTTATCCGGATGGTTGACCATCTGGGCGATTCCATGCTGTTGGCTTCTTCTGGCCCCACTGAGGCTGGGTGAGGAAAAATTGAGTAGACTGGTAGCTTGTTGGTAAAATACGTCGCGCCGATGCGTAACACTTTTTTTTTTTTCTTTTTTCTCTCAAGAGGTTCAATAGAGGGAACTATAACTAATCTTATATTATAAGAACAAGATCCATTCACTCATTCACATTTCACACACTGATCGCTCTATCTCGAGAACCACAACACCTAGAAAGCTGAAATTTGGTAGGAATATTCCTTTTATGGTCTAGGTGTGCAATAAGAAAGGATTTTGCGAAAATCTAAACCGATCCTGAGATAGGTATGATCAATTTTTCATCGCTAAAATCTCCATAAGAAATACACAGAGTACAGAGACTGCGGGAGAGAAAACTTTTCCTCGCTCCCCTAATATTTGAGTTTCGTTTATGTTTTTAGTTTGACAACTATGCAGCTAATAGGGAGCGCGCAGCGCGACCGTATTTTTTATTATTTTCTACAAGTTCGGCCATGCCTTTTCTACAAGTTAGGCCATGCCTCGGGATGAACTAGCGGGATTCCGGAGCGAAGCGACGGAATTCAGCTAGTCTTATATTATAAAAACGAGATCCATTCATAGTTCACATTTCATAGTTCACACACTGATCGCTCTATCTCGAGAACCACAACACCTACAAAGCTGAAATTTGGTAGGAATATTCCTTTTATGGTCTAGATGTGCAATAAGAAAGGATTTTGCGAAAATCTAAACCGATCCTGAGATAGGTATGATCAATTTTTCATCGCTAAAATCTCCATAAGAAATACACAGAAAGCAGAGTCTGCGGGAGAGAAAACTTTTCCTCGCTCGCCTAATATTGAGTTTCGTTTATGTTTTTAGTTTGATAAAAATACAAGTTCGGCCATGCCTTTTCCACAAGCTTGGCCATGCCTCGGGATGAACTAGCGGGATTCCGGAGCGAAGCGACGGAATTCAGCTAGTATAATTTAGCTAGGTTTTCCTACGTTTAATATTTTCTCACGCTTTTAGTTTTCATTTCTATAAAACTCAGGGACGATATTAGATTTCAGGGGCGAAGCCAAGGGAGCGCGAAGCGCGACCTCATGCTCACCCCGCGAAGCTCCCGGGAGCGCGCAGCGCGATCGTTAACAAGGGACCTCAAAGCGCGACCCCATGCACACCCCGCGAAGCCCCCGGAAGTGCGCAGCGCGACCGTAAACAAGGGAGCGCAAAGCGCGACCCCATGCACAACCCCGTGAAGCTCCGGGAGCGCGCAGCGCGACCGCAACTCCGCGTAGCGAACACGCGGGCACCAAGTGCGAGTTTTATCTATACGCGTATTTCGGGTGTTACCCCATTCTCAAGATGATATTTAATTAAGGTTGTAATTAAATATCATCTTGAGAATTAATTTGGGGTAACACCCGAAATACGCGTAAAGATAAAATATATTACATTTGTAAAACTAAAAGTCAAGAGTTTTTTTTTATTTATTAAGTTATTGAAAGTTTTACCAAGTATTATTTTGGTCTTATTATAAAGCTTTTTTTT
>NW_007411748.1:7104-10243 GCF_000475195.1 Diaphorina citri
TAGATTTATTCAAGGATGTATAGACTCATAATCTACTATTTGGTTTTAGTAGAGTCTATTTTGTATGTTATGTATTCCCTATTTGCTATATTGTGAATGGTAACTCTCTAACTTACGTATGAACTACCAACTCGTATAGGTATAGCGTTACTTACGTATTACTTCTCTAACGTAAAAGGAAAACAGCTCGTTAACTTTGGGTCTCTATTGTTGACTTCCTTCCCTTCCGTCTCCTACACTTATAATAATGAACTCTAATTAATCTAATACTTTTTTCGTTTATAAAAGTTTATAGTTTGAAAGTTTTTTTTTTTTTTTTTTTAACTTTTTTAAAGAGGTTTGATAGAGGGAACTGTTAAGATCTTATCGTTCCGAAATCGAAGGAAAACGGGAGAGGAGAAAGCCAGCCAAATCCGCCCCGGGCGGGAATCGAACCCGCGACCCAGCGCTTACAAGGCAGACGCGCTACTAACCAAGCTAACTAGCCTGGCAGTTTTGACTTTAGATTTGGAGTTTTTTACCATTTTTTATCTTGGAATCGACCTTTTCTGCATAATGTTTACCCAAATGCATATCTCCTCTATTAAAATGTCCCTTTCACCCCCAGGTTGGTGCGAGACCTGCGTGGCAAGTCGGAGAAGAACTTCAAGGCGTACGTGTCTCTGTTCATGCGACATCTATGTGAACCAGGCGCGGACAATGCTGAGAACTTTGCTGATGGCGTACCCAGGGAGGGACTGTCCAGACAGCATGTACTCACCAGGATTGGAGTCATGTCCCTCATAAGAAAGAAGGTAAGGATTGTAGGTTAGATCCCTCATAAGAAAGAATTTAAGGAAACCTTGGTCATGGGGTCTTGCATCTAGTTGTTTGTCCCGAGCATCACTAAGGAGACGATTCCGAAATCTCACCTTTAACCCTTTAATGCAATCTTTATCTCGTACCTTAGTAGGTGTCCATAACGGAGCCCCAACCCTCGACCCTAGTCCCGACCCAAGAGAGAAAAAAAAACATCTTAATGAATAGGAACGGCTTCAACGGAGCACTGACCCTCGCAGAAATGAAGAAATTGCTGCGAGGGTCGTTGGTTTTTGTATATATTTTTGACCTCATTATAACCTAAAATTTTTCAAGTGTATCTAATTTTTTCCCTACTTGTGTCCCTCAGGTTCAGGAGTTTGAACACATCAATGGTTACTACAGCATGCCTGAGGTGATTAAGAAGCCTATCAAACCTGTATCTGCACCTGCTGCGACCTCCACTGATGACAAGGATAAAGCCAAGGAGGTAAGTAACCCTCCGACACTGATTATTCCTTGTGTTTCGCTGACTATTTGTGGTCTGGTTAGAGGCATTAAAATTTCCGCTCGGGGCGGACTTTATCCTAAACAGATGATGTTTGTTCTCAGAACGGTTGGCTTTCTCCTATCCTGTCCTACTCTTTTCGATTCCGGGATCATAATTTATAAAACCCCAGTTCCCTCTAACAAACCTCTTTTGTTTTTGTTTTTTTTTTTTGTTTTTGTTTTGTTTTTTGTTTTTTTTTAAAAAAAAAAAGAAAAAGAAGTAATCATTTGTGTGTTCTTTCTATTTTCTCTCTCAGGATCCAGACATAGTTGAAATCAAGGACGATGAGAAATCCGGAGACAACAAGGATGTGAAAGAAGAATCCTCCAGCACAACAGACGCCGCTAAACCTGAAGAAGGAAAGGAAGATAAGGAGGTGAAAGCGGAGGAGGGAGACAAGGAGAAAGGAGAGGAAGAGAAGAAGGAGAAGACTGGAGAGGAAGATGAAGCTGAGGTAAGAATGGAGGTGTTATGTGGAGATGATAATATTGAGGAGAATGGAGAGGAATGAAAAGTTTGTCTCTCCTTAAAGTGTTTAGTGCCAGCCTAATTAGTAGTAGCGCGTCTGTCTTGTAAGCGCTAGGTCGCGGGTTCGATTCACGCCAGGGGCGGATTTTATCCTGAAAGGATAAGGTTCGTTCTCGGAACGGCTGGATTTCTGCTATCCTGTCTTCCTTCTCTCTCTGATTTCAAACCTCTTTCATTCTCCCTTGAAAATTAACTTGTGACAGACATACTTCTTCTATTGACCAGGTGTCTAGGTTTATCTTGAGATCTTTGTATAAAAAAAACTGCATTTAAAATGATAATATCCGTGCTTCGTTAGGCTATTGGTTTGAACTGGGTCTAATAATGTTCTACATTATTCCACTCTCAGGTAAAGAAAGAAAAAGACTCTGGAGAAGAAAAGACGGCCGACAGCAAAGACAAGGAAGAAGTCAAGAAAGAGGCAGACCCCGCCACGTCCTTTGAAGTGAAGAAAGAAGGAGAGGCCATGGATGTGGATAAAGCGGAGGTGAAAGAAGAAAAGGAAGAGGAGAAGAAGAAGAAGGACGAGAAAGAGGAGGAGAAGAAGGACGAGGAAAAGGAGGTAAAGGAAGAGGTAAGAGGAAATTATTTCGTGTCTACTAATTGTTGTATCTGTTTGTAGCAGATTTAGCTCTAGCCGATTGCTGATGGAAAAAAATCTCCTTATTAGTGGCTGAACCGTGTTCATTTAGTCAACCATTGACATCATTAAGACTTGTCCTTATTCTTTCGAAGCCGATTAAACCCTTTGAAAAACAACCAGCTAGGCTGTAACTCAGTTTACACTTCAGTCTAATACCGTCAAAATATTCTTACTGGCGATTAAATAGGAGTATCTACATTTGCTTTTCAAGATTTCAAGTCACAGTATGGTCACTCCCATCTAATTACTTTCAAAATAGTTGTCCATTCATGGAACGTATTGTGATTGGAGCATAAATTGAAGTGGGAATCGGGCTTTAGCTGTTCCCTATTTATCGTCCCAAAACTAGAACCCCTCCACGTTACTCTACTCCCAGTTTAAGGACCCCTAACCAAATACATATGTTCTGATTTTAATAGTTCTTCTCTTCGTATTCTCAGGTGAAAGAAGAAAAGGAAGCCTCCAGTACAGAAGTCAAGCCTAAAGAAGAACCCATGGAGGTAGAAGGAGAAGAAAAGAAGGAGGGTGGAGAAGAAGAGAAGAAATCGGATGAAGCGACGAGTAGTGAAGTGAAGAAAGAAGAAGATGCGAAGGAGGACGGTAAAGACAAAGTAAGTATA
>NW_007411749.1:0-621 GCF_000475195.1 Diaphorina citri
AATTGTGATTTCGGTGTCTCTTTAGTAGTTCTACTGTGGTGTATCTTTAGTAGTAGTGTTGGTGTATCTTTTTATGAGTTGTGTGTTTTTGTGTCTATTTGGTTGAGGTGCCCCAGACTGTTCCAGTTTGTTTATTTATTTGGGACAATACTTTGGTTGGGTTTGCGATAGGTAGTTTGGTTCTGGGATGTTTTGTCTATTGAGGTATCATGTCAATCGCTCTTTTTTTTGGTACCCATGAAAACGAACCAAGTTTTCCCACAGTTACCTATCTTTGGTAGTTTGTCTTGCGCGATTTAGGACCACAGTTGTTTCTGTTTATGCCAAAACCGGAGAAACCTCAAGTCAAAGTGCTGTGTCATAAAAGAAATTTTACATAAATCTATAGCTATAAATAATAATGTAACGTTCGCTGTACTCTAAGTAAGTTGTCTATGTAACAACAGTCTATTATTACCAAGACAGAAAGAAGTTTTAAGACGTAGAAACGATTTAGAAATAATATTTATGGCAAAGACAAGCTTATAAATTTCAAAATTGCACTCCCAAGTACTGGGTAAGATGAAGATATTTTCATTTTAAAAGAAAACAACGCACATAAAGGCCTCCAGGCAAAAGACG
>NW_007411750.1:0-621 GCF_000475195.1 Diaphorina citri
TACAAGCTATTAAAGTCAATAAACTAGAGGGCCACCGGTGCCGATAGAACGTTGAATGCACCAGTTTTCGATGGATCATTGAAGGTAAGAAGGTGGCCCATCAATAAGAGACAAGAAGATAGAATGAATGTTGCAGAGATGAGAATGTTGAGATGGATGTGTGGTGTTACCAGAATGGACAGGATAAGGAATAACTTTTACACTGAGTAGGTCCTTTACACAGGATTGCAACGTGTCCAACTCCTTGACCCTTGCTCTATGTAGTCGGTTGAGTGGGTTGGAATCATGCCTACAATAAATTTATTGGAGAAGACTGAACTCTTCAGGCATAAATCGTTGCATGCATGAGTAATGAGGCTGAAGATGTTAAGGACACTGGTCTGATTCTGAGTCACTATCTCCTCTCACTGGCAATTTTCCACTAGACTGATGGTTGTGATGGTATTCCCAGCGGGTATATGAGGATTTATCGTGTTTCCTTTGGTAAGACTGGAGATTTGCTGGTTTTAAGAGTGTGATTCCGTAAATCCGTGCGATATTGAACGGTGGAGATAATCAATGGTGAAGTCCTGAAAGTCTGAGCTCAATCAGCTAGATAATACATATTAGCAAAATCAGTGG
>NW_007411751.1:0-621 GCF_000475195.1 Diaphorina citri
TTAGGTGCTGGGTCAACACGAGAACACCAGAAAGTAACCCGTTGAAATATTTGCAATCGAAAAACGATTACAATTTTTTTGTCGATGGTGGGATTCGAACCCGGGACCTTCTGCATGGCAAGCAAGCGCATTACCACTGGACTAACCGTGCCCTCATTAGTTTAATACTGTAATATAAGCTGCGTTTTTCATTCTGACGCGAGTATGATACGAACCCGAAGTGAACTGGATGCATGTTTTTCACTTCACTTCCCCTCCTGGCGTATCTCTCCGAGTGAACGCCGCATCCTAAATTCCGGAAACGACTCTTGAGTAACGTCAAGTACAAAATTGTTTTACAATTTGTCCGCTAGATGTCATGTTTGTTGAGTTTCTACAATGTTTACCCTCACTCCTGTGACGCAAAGTGAACACCGAGTCGAAGCCGCATCGACGTTGCGCGCGGCGTAGGAAACAGGCCTTAGTTCAACGCGAGTACCAAACATGCCGGAAAGAGCGGAAAGCCTTTGAAATCGAACTTTGCAACTCTGTACGGTCGGAACAAATAGTTCATCCAGATCAATGTGACAGCAATGAGTCATCAACCCAAAATGAAGGAACCAATCAGATTGCAGGAAATCC
>NW_007411752.1:0-621 GCF_000475195.1 Diaphorina citri
AGAAAAAGAAACATGAAGAAGAAGAACGAAAGAAAATAAAAACTTTTTCAAAAAGAAAAGGAAAAAGAACAAGGAAAAGAAAATAAAAATTAAAAAGAAGAAAAAAGAAGAAGAAGGAGAAAAAGAAGAAGAATAAGGAAGGAGAAGGAGAAGAAGAAGAAGAAGGAGAAAAAGAAGAATAAGGAAGGAGAAGGAGGAGAAGAAGAAGGAGAAGGAGAAGAAGAAGAAGAAGAAGGAGGAGAAGAAGAAGAAGGAGGAGAAGAAGAAGGAGAAGGAGAAGAAGAAGAAGAAGAAGGAGAAGAAGAAGAAGAAGGAGAAAAAGAAGAATAAGGAAGGAGAAGGAGGAGAAGAAGAAGGAGAAGAAGAAGAAGAAGAAGAAGGAGGAGAAGAAGAAAAAAGGGTGAGGAAGTGGGATAAGAGGGATTGGAAATTTTCTGTCGTGACCAAAAGTAATAATAGTTGGTGGGATATCGCATATCCCAATTGACCCGATGGGATTTGGAGCCCGATAAAAACTCGAAATCCCGCGGGATCAATTTCCAGTAAATTGGAGAAAGAGTCCTGACTTTAACCCCCTCTTTCAACTGACTTTTACCCCTCATTTCCTTTTTTTTTCTGTAA
>NW_007411753.1:0-621 GCF_000475195.1 Diaphorina citri
GCCCCTTGTTGTTTTTTTTTTTTTTTCAAATTTTGATTTTCATTTCAATATGGAATTGTTACCAAGATGTTACACTGTCTTCAAGAATAAATGGAAGCTATGAAAGACCCAAAACCGTAAGTTTTTTAGGAACTATGTACCTACATACCTAACAGGTTTTCATAGGGTATTAGGGTGCTTGATTGTCTACCTATACCTATATCAAATTTTTCGCGAACTTTGTTTCGGTTGTGATCTACGACCATTTTTACGGACATCATAATTTGTATTTCTAGTTTCTAGTCTTAAGGTTGTTACGAATTAAAATTGGTTTTCACATTTCTCCTGATAAGCATGTCAAGCTACAGGTTTAGTGAAGAACCTCACACCTTAACTCAAGCTAGTTAAAATTCGTGGTTATAGATCAACCCCTATTTTATCCTCTGGTTTCTAGTGTGATCAAGTGATCACTCAATCCTCTCTGAATTATTAATTAAAATATTATGTTTGCAATATTACCTCTCTAATCATTTTACTTTTTTGAAGAAGCCTTTGCGTTTCTTCGGTTCCACTGCCTATATTTCAATCGCTTTTATCCTACCTGTCGCATTTTTCTCCACGCTGTAATTTATGCTACGCCTG
>NW_007411754.1:0-621 GCF_000475195.1 Diaphorina citri
AGACACAGAATATTAGATCTTGTATCATAGTGTATGTTTTAGTTTCAAGCACTTTACAAATAAGTAGGTAGGTAGGTAGATAACTTTTGCTGTATTTTTTTTCTCTTTCTCTTTTTTCTTCTTATTTTATTTTATTAATATTGTTTGTATTTTAATGTATGTTTGTTTGTATTATGTACTTGACTTGTGCTTAACAGCCCTGTGTTGAAAAGCACCAAATAAATAAATCAATTCAATTCAAATCTAGCGATAGCACTCGTCAGTGGTTTACAAGTTGTTCGATCATACCAACAGTGTACCTATCCCTTCCTGGGCATAGTTGTTGACCCAGTGGTATCACTCTTTCTTGTATGCAGATCTATAGTTTCATTCTGAGAGTCTAGAAAAAAAATTAACTCCAATTACAAAAAAATATTTGAGGGAGTTATTTATCTACAGGGCCGTATCCAGAATTTTGCCGAAGGGGGCTGCTCTTGCATTGACTCAGCAGCTCAGCAAATAACTCAATCTCAATATTAGTGGATGTGCTACAATCTTCCTGGTAATGTCACAGTTGAGCACCGCTGTTTCAAATCTAGTCACTTTACACCTAACCCATTGTACGAGAACATCTGGTTACCA
>NW_007411755.1:0-621 GCF_000475195.1 Diaphorina citri
CCCTTTTTATCCATCACTATTTCCTTCTGGTCTTTTTCATCATTCAAAGAGCTTTCAAGTTTTTGTGGCCTAACTGTATCATCTCTTCTCCTTTGTCCTTTTTGTTCTGTCCTCCACACAATTCTTCTTTTCCCTTTTCTTTTTCTTCTTTATTCCACAGGATTCTCTCTTCTTCCGCTTTTTTTCTTGTTATTTTTTTTTCCTCGTGATTAATTATTCCCATCTATTTCTTCTTCCTTCTTTCTTTTTCTTCTTCATTTCTCATGATTCTTTCTTCAGAGCCCGTTCCTTTGTGCGAAAAAAAGCCCCGAAGCTTCACTTGTTGGTGGTGTGGTGTTGATTGTTGAGTTTTTTTTTCTGTATTCTTCTTCTTCTTTAGAAGGAAGGGTTCGTTGACCTGTTGATGGTTGATTTCTCCCTCTTCCAGATTTCACAATCATTGTAAGTGCCCATTGAAAACAATGGACTTTTGCGTACTCTATGTAGGGTATACGGTGCTTCAATATACCAACCAATGGGGAGATCCAGGAAAGGGGAGTGGGCTCTGTGCTTTGCACTCTGCAGAAAATACAGAGCGGATTTGAGACACCAATGGCAAAGTCAGAGATGGATGCTAGCGAA
>NW_007411756.1:0-595 GCF_000475195.1 Diaphorina citri
CTCTGATCTCGAAATTTGTCGCGACGACCTATGAACTCAAAGCGAGAAAGTTTTAGATAACACTTCAGTCGATCATTTTGGTTTTAGCGTCACCTATGTTAAGCTACGCCGAGCAAGGCCAATAAATGGATGGGTGACTTGAACCTTATATTATATTGGGAATAAAGGGAGAACGGGCTCTAGTCTTGATTTTAAATCATTACATGAAAGTAAAATCGAAAAATCAAAACAATAATAATAAACTGAATATTAAACAAATTAGGTAGGTACATAGGTACTGATTTTCTTTAATCACGATCGAATAAACTGGCTAAAATAATTCCCGGAGGGACGGGCCCAGCTTGTTTATCTTAGCTAATTTCTCTTTTTTTTTTCTATTTCCCCAAGAAAAAAAGGTAAAAAAAAGGAAGCTTCTATTAAGAGCTTAATCCAGAGGAACATCTTCAATCCCCTTTCATGTAGATGAAAATGTTTTATTGTTTCAATAAATTACGCAGGACAACGACAAGCCATTAAAGCATTGGTTCCCAACCTGGGGGTATTTACCCCCCGAGGGGTAAAATACCCTTTTTCGAGGGGTAAAAAGAACTAAGCG
>NW_007411757.1:0-621 GCF_000475195.1 Diaphorina citri
CCTTTCGGGAATCTGACCAATGGAAAATTGACCATTGCTCCAATAGAAACTGAAGGGACCAATGGTCAATTTTCCCGTGGTCATCAGTTTCTCGAAAAAAAAAAAAACACTCCTAAAGCTTGCCTGAAATTTTCGACTCCCTGAAGAACAATTGACAATGTACACCCTGTATATGTTTTTTACGTCCTGTGTGTCTCATTTCTCCATGTCACCCATTTCAACAGAATTTAATCATTTTAAGAAAAGAAAATAGTAAAACCAGTACGGATAGGTAAGGATGGTGGGATTGCTGGGTAGCTTTTCTTTCTCTTCAAATTTGACCCTAAGGAAATCAGCAAATCGCCTAAAACAAAACACGGTCATTGAAATAGAGGAAAAGCCCAGGACGGATAGGTAAGGATGGTGGGATGGTGGGTAGCTTTTCTTTCTCTTCAAATTTGACCCTAAGGAAATCAGCAAATCGCCTAAAACAAAACACGGTCATTGAAATAGAGGAAAAGACAGAGGTAAGAGAGAAAGAACGATATATATAGAGAGAGAATTGAATTGAATTGAATTGAATTGAATTGAATTGTTTACATTTATTTTTCTTAAAAAACTATACATGGTTTCATCCCCTAA
>NW_007411758.1:0-557 GCF_000475195.1 Diaphorina citri
TAGATTGGCGATGCAGAAAATGAAATCCCAGGGTTGGCGAATTAGATGAAATACCAGGGTCATTAGATATCGCCTTTAGCAATACTAACGGCAGTAAGCCGCATAGGTTTGAAAATTTTGCAGTATGTTCCGAGACCAACCTTTTTGTTTTCCAAAATGTTCGTTGCTTGTTGCTTGCTAAAGTCATAAATGCATGCTCATATCAAAGTTTTTGCCACCTGAAAGCTGTTTTGTCGTCTTCAATTTTGTTGTGATTTGATTTTCAGGTCGATCAGGCGACTATGTTTGAGTAATTCCTAAAGTAAAAGGAACGTCCAATTCCCGGCAGGGTCAAACTTTTTAGCCTTTCTGTCGGGAAATTTTTGTGCTTTTAGATTCATAGGCGGCGATAGGGGGGGGCTTGGGGGGGGGGAAGCCCCCCCCAAATATTCAGGGCCCCTTCACCAGATAAGAATTGGATTTCAGAATAATATCCACAAACCATTTTTTACTTTCCTTATCCTATAGGAAGGAGAGTAATGTAATCGGGTCAAATTTTCGATGGTCAGTTTTTGATG
>NW_007411759.1:0-621 GCF_000475195.1 Diaphorina citri
CATAATAATAAACTGAATATTAAACAAATTAGGTAGGTACATAGGTACTGATTTTCTTTAATCACGATCGAATAAACTGGGGGCTAAAAAATTCCCGGAGGGACGGACCCAGCTTGTTTACTAAAAAAAAAAAACCTGTTTACGTGGGAAAATCGAGCCTCTAATAAGTGGGAATGACTTTTTCTAGATACTCGGTCCGGAGCCTCTGTAAGTGGGAATGACTTTTTCTAGATACTCTATCCAAACCAGTGGTCACTCTATCAGTGGGAATAGGAAAACGGCAACCTCTCTAAGTGGGAAACTTTTTAACTGGGAAACCTGGATAAGTGGTAAAAAATTGTCAGTCCCTTGGATTCCCACTTAGACAGGTTTGATGTATAGATAAGTAAATGTATAGGTATATCTGTAAGTAGATAGGTATTAACTGATAAATATATAACTAAATAGGTAGATACCTATATTGCCTGTAAATATACATAAATAGATAGGTAGGTACCTCCTGTAAATAAAGTTAAAACTGTGATATTGGTAGGTAAATACCTATGTAGGTATACATATACAGATACATAGAAGCTAAAGCTGTAAAGCTCACATTGATCTAGCAAATTGTTATCTTCTAAT
>NW_007411760.1:0-621 GCF_000475195.1 Diaphorina citri
CTTTATCTTCCTCCAACACCACATCTCAAAAGCCTCTATCCTTCTTTTATCTATCTTGTTGATTGTCCATGTCTCTGAACCGTACAAAGCCACACTCCATACCAAACTTTTCACTAACTGTTTTCGCACTTCATGGAGCAGATCATGGAGTATGCTTCATGGAGTATGCTGGCACAGATTCCTACAGTGAGCTGAAGAGATTAACCCAAGACAGAGAAGCATGGAGAAGAGTTGCCAACCAATCCTTGGATTGAGATGATGGATAGATAGATAGACTTTCTGCTACTCTTGATGTTGACCCAGCACCTAAAATTCTAATCAACGAGTATTGTGTCACAATACATCCACTGATGTTGATGACTAAAATCACAATATTAGGTTCTTACCTACTTCTATGAACCGTTCCTTCGTCCCAACTGATGAGGACCATACTACGGGATGGGCATGCTATGACACAGACATGGAACCTATCTCTACAGTCTGTAGGCATAAAAAAAGGACAGATCATTGAGAAAAAGATAAATAAATAAATTATTAGGTATATACTTATTACGAAGTACATGAATCTAAGTTTTACTGGAAAGCCTTGACATGGAAATCTAATATGGGCATTACAACAAA
>NW_007411761.1:0-621 GCF_000475195.1 Diaphorina citri
CATTTGGGATACCGGTAAATTATGTGTTCTACATGCGAGTAAACCCAATATGATTCTCATGTCACTTGATTCTCATGTGAGTGTGTGAGAATTTTCCTACAGAATTTTCGTTTTTGGTCATCGAGTACCAAAATAATCCGTTCACCCTTCCTTATCCTCTACTAATACCTGGATTCACAGTTGACTGACAGGTACTTTTCCTAGGGACAGCATCCTGTCAGGAAATTGATAACCCAGGTATTGATGGCGGTTGTTCTAAACTTCTGTAAAACGGCAGTTTACCAAAAGGTAAATTGACGTTTCTACAGGACGTCGAAAACAGCTGTCCTAGTCTGCCCACGAAACATGGATCATCTGTGTTACATTTCGGGCTATGGCTAGCTGATGAGGTCTAATAAGTCCGAAACAGCAGTTTTCAACTCTTCTTGTATTATTCTTTGGTGTTCATTATTGAAATAAACTTCTTTTCTTTTGTTCCCAGGTCATGGTGGCAATTCAGCTGTGAACATTTCTTGGAACATCAACTTTGCTGCAACTCTGGCTTGGTCCGAAAGCGATGAAATTTACACTGGGTATTTTGAGTATAGGGTCTTCTCTTTTTAGCCCGTCCTTCCTTTATTA
>NW_007411762.1:0-621 GCF_000475195.1 Diaphorina citri
TTTACGAATTTATAAAGAAAAGTTTAACAAAGAAGAAATATTGGTGTCTTATACAAAGTTTACATTTTTACATTTTTTATTTCTTGTAAACAACAAAAAATACCCGATAAAAAAAAGTAGGTAAACAATGGAGGGGGAAAATTCAAAATTATTATTATTACCAAGGTCAAGAGATTTTTGAATTACAGGTAATTGTCAGGACTACATAGAGGTAACATAATTACAGGAAGAATGTTTGACTCAGAGGTTTAGGTTCGAGTCTTAGTAGTGACATAAAAAAAAAAATAGTAGCCGTCATCAATCCAAAATGGATATCGTTCGATTCCCGGCCGGGGTGGATTTTATCCTAAACAGATAAAGTTTATTCTCGGAATAGCTGACTTTCTCCTATCTTGTCTTCCTTCTCTCTTCGCTTTCGGAAAGATAAGACCTTGACAGTTACTATTCCCTCTATCAAACCTCTTAAAAATGGATATTTGTAAAAGCAAAAATACCTATTTATGTGTTGATACCTCCTCGATATTACTGAAAGTCTTTATTTAATGGACCTACTGGAGAAAGTTTTGCATCTCATGCATAATAAAACAGTTGTAAACTTTAAATCCAGTCCGAAACATCCAG
>NW_007411763.1:0-621 GCF_000475195.1 Diaphorina citri
TCTGTGAAGAAAAACAAGTATTTCACTGAGTAAACTGGTGATTTGTTCATCGGCGTAATTGATTGAATTACCTTTTTTGAACAGGTTTGAAGGAACTGTGTCTTGAGGATATTTCAGATTTGATGAAACGATAACAACGGACGTCTTATCGTCCCGAAATCGAAGAAATAAGGACAGGATAGGAAAAGCTATTTCGAGAACGAACCTTATCTGTTCAGGATAAAGTCCTCTCGGGCGGGAATCAAACCCGCGACCTAGAGCTTTCGACCAACTCCTAGATATCTTTTGAAATTATATTTTTTTTTCTTTCTTTCACAATATCCTTCTTAACTTCCTACAGGTCTCAAAGCCTTGTATACGTCTAGAGTCTCTAGAGTCTACATTGTTATTAAATTTACAATTTATTTCTCTTGCAGATTTCAAACATTCAATACTTACACCCGTCGTACACATTGATGGGTAATCTTGTGCTTGCAGGCCAACCTCAGTTTGTCCATATGTATAGGTACCTACCTAATTACCTATCTGAACTACTCGTAATTCTCGTAAATAGAAATCTCCAATATACCTAATAGGTAATAACAATCATCATTGCCTGTACAATTTCCCTAGCCATCCTCA
>NW_007411764.1:0-621 GCF_000475195.1 Diaphorina citri
CATATTATACATCTTACTTGTGTCTTGAATTTTGAGGGGCATTAAATAGGTATTGCCACGTTTCAACAAGTTGACCTTGAGTAAGAGGAAGGACCTCTAAAAACCAGAAAAATATGGGTGCTAGGTACTAACACTATGTAGATAGGTACTTCTCTGAATCTTGATTGGTACCAATTTTTACTTTTTATTACTACAGTATAGCGAGCTATACTAGTAATGAAAGTATTGCAATCAGTCCAAAGATACATTATAAGTACTTGTCTGAATCTTGATTGGTACCAATTTTTACTTTTTATTACTACAGTATAGCGAGCTATACTAGTAATGAAAGTATTGCAATCAGTCCAAATTTTCAAAATCGGGAAATGGTTGGAAATATCCGTTTTGGGATCCCCTGATGTCAAAAAAGTGGTTTTTAGCTCATGGTCTGTACACGTAACGTACGTACAACAGGTTTAAATGGGAAAAAGTAAAAAGTTGTATACAAAATATCTCACGGTTATATACGGCAAAATATCTCACAAGAACGGTTTGTCGTAAAGTGATGAAATTTGGTATGCTATACCGGTATGGTCCAAGGACGCGACTGTAACAATTTGGTAAAAATCGGACAGTCACTCA
>NW_007411765.1:0-621 GCF_000475195.1 Diaphorina citri
TCTACTGGGAATTAGTGCATTGAACGTGCAATCACCACTGCTTTCTGACAGAACTACGAGTATTTGTTTCTTAAATGTAAAAGTTTTCTCAAACAACTCCTATTATTATTATTACAAATCTACAATTTTATTTATATAGATGCTAAGGCGGTCTCTTTCTGATCCCTTGTGTGCCGCGTCCACTTTAGTTTAGGACTATTGCACTCCTCCTAACCAAGCTAAACAACTCCTAACAATATAACATCATTTTTCAGGGCAATCAAAGAATCCTTAAAGGCCAAGGGCATCGGTAGTCATGGACAGCAGACAAACGACAAACTTCGTAACCTGAAGAAACGACAGCGGGGTCTACTCATGAAATTGAACCAAGAGAGAGAACATTTGAACGCCATGTCTAAACAACTGCTCAGCCAGTCACAGGTAAGCGGGTTCGAATCCTGGCCGGGGCATGAATTTTCCGACTGTATTTACAGCCATGTCCAAACAACTACTCAGTCAGTCCCAGGTAAGCGGGTTCGAATCCTGGCCGGGGCATGAATTTTCCGACTGTATTTGCAGCCATGTCCAAACAACTACTCAGCCAGTCCCAGGTAAGCGGGTTCGATTCGCGGCCGGGGCATG
>NW_007411766.1:0-621 GCF_000475195.1 Diaphorina citri
TCCTTCTCTCTTCGCTTTCGGGACGATAAGACCTTGGAGTTCTCTCTATCAGACCTCAAATTCTTTGTGGTAAAGCAGAGTCTTTTCACAATTTTTTGTGGATATCACAGCATTACTAAGTGCCTCTTTTGCAACCAATTTCCATACGGCCTTAGCAGTTACAGCTCCCTGAGTTCCTTTTGTCAAACCTCTTCAAAATAATGAAAAATAGATCTGAGCGCACGGCAGTGCGCCAGGCCAAGTTCCAGTAAGCACGCCTGTGTATCTTTACACGAACCGATTCGGCAGGTTTTTCTCACCTTCATAGATCGGATTCCTCTAAAGATAAACTTTTGAAATTCAGGGTACATATTTAGGTAAGGTATATAAACATACCTTGAAATTTTGATCTCTTAATACAAAGTAGTTCCGGAGATATAGAGGCGCAAAAATCGCAATTTTTTTACTCACTCATTCACTCATTAAAATGTTGAGGCACTTCCCGATGTTGTAGAAACTTGAAATTTGGCAGGATGGTAGGTCTTGATGAGTAAGTAAAGGGAAAAATCTGACAAAATGTTGAGGCACTTCCCGATGTTGTAGAAACTTGAAATTTGGCAGGATGGTAGGTCTTGATGAGTA
>NW_007411767.1:0-621 GCF_000475195.1 Diaphorina citri
TCTTTCTTAGGTTTGACAGTCTTTGATTCGTAGTACTCCTGAGTGCTTGGACCTGGGCGTGTGTCTTTCATAGAATCGCAAGTGCTCATATTTCTGTCATAATCAGAAGCTTCATTCCTATTACTTGTTTTTAAATTTTTTGTAGGATATCTCCCATTCTGATTGTCTGTTTGTCCATTGGATCCCGATGGTGGCATGTTATTTCCAGATGATGAAGGAGCATAATATCTTTGATGTTGTGCGACACAAGGATCATAGCAAGGTACAAAATAAGTACCTCTGCGTTCCTTTGCATTATTATTCCAATTATTCCTATGGGATTCCGAAAGACAAGGTGACGTATCTCTAGTATCTTGCAACTTCTCTGTATTATTGGTGTTCATACCAATGTTAGCATCCCCTTGATTTCGTAAAGTACAGGGTTCATTGCAAGTACCTCTACGTTGGGAATATCCCCGAGGAGATTCTGGAATATTTGAAGTTTCTCTAATATCTTGGAGTTCCTTTGCATTATTAGCGGTCATACCATTGTTAGCATCTCCCTGAGGTGATGGTCGAGAACTGTAAGTAGAGTTGCTTGTAGTAGATTCAGACTGCCCAGTACAGTTGCTACAGTTACAA
>NW_007411768.1:0-621 GCF_000475195.1 Diaphorina citri
GTGCTACGCTGCTGTATGGTGCTGAAATTTGGGGAAGCAGGTACGAGAACGAGGTCGAAGTGGTGCAAACTCAATTCCTGAAATCAGTGTTTTGCCTGTCAAGATGCACGCCCAACTACATGGTCCGGCTTGAGTTTGGTGTCATTAAAGTCGCACATCAGATTATGAAACAGATGCTGGGATGGTGGCTGAGGATGATGTTGATGTCAGAGGAACGTTATCCGCGGATCTGCTACAACGAGTTATACCGCACAGATCAACTGGCTCGCAACATAGAAAAGTACAACTGGGTATCACAACTTAGGATTAGGCTTGTAGACTTAGGCTATGGTGGGGTATGGGTAGCTCAATCGACTGAGCTTTTGAAAAATAAGATGACAGAAATTCTAGATAAATATGAGGTCAAACTCTTAGAGGAAGATTATTCCAGACTTGCAAATTCATCTTACTGTTCGCTTTATAAAGAGCTTAAACCCAAGCCAAGCCTTGCTGAGGATATGAAACCAAACGCCACTGAATTTCTACTCAAACCTGGACCCATAGATAGGACTAGAATTGTAACACAGATTCGATTGTGTAGTAATCAAAAAGTTAGCTTCTATGTGAATAGAATAGGATACT
>NW_007411769.1:0-554 GCF_000475195.1 Diaphorina citri
GTTTCATACCAAATTTCAAGTTTCTAGCTCCTACCGGTCTCGAGATATTTCGGACCAATAGCTGAAACTTTGGATTTCGGCTCTAGGGACCTCAAAACCTGTTTTGGCTCTAAAAACTGACCAGCAAAAATTTTGTCGAATATATTACTTTCCTTATTGTAGGATAAGAATTGTGAAACAGGATGCCACAGGTGCGGAAAACCTTTGAACCAATCAGACAATGTGGATTTTTTTTTTTTTTTTTTTTTTTTTTTTCATTTTGTCTATAAGTTCTACACTTTATCTTTAGAACACTTTAATAAATACAAAAAAAAATACACTTTATCTACTAGGTAATTATACGTTGCTTTATGGGATTCTATTCTTTAATGTATTTCATGTTTTGTGTGATTGTGATTTGGAAAACATATTTGATTCAAGTTAGACACTGATGTTGTCATAACATATCTCAATTGTTTCGTTGTACCTACTACTTATACTTATATCTGGAAGGATATTTCAGTAAATTTATGAAAAAGAATAATTCATTATTTTGATTATTTGCACGAATATAT
>NW_007411770.1:0-621 GCF_000475195.1 Diaphorina citri
GGCACTGATGGTTTGGCGTTGATTTAAAAGTTCGGATTTCAAATGACATGGAGTGTGCTGCCCAACATACTATTGCAGGTCTTTCGATTGTAGTTCTGCTTTATTCAGGGCTTATATAGGACTTATTTATTTCGTAACTAGTACTAACCGATAATATGCTCGTATGTACATTGCGATTAACTGTTATGAAGTCAGTAATGTGAATGAAAAGGCCAATTCACGGCCCTTGTTAATGCGCAGAATGCGCTGCATCTATTACACCAATATGCTATGTGACTCTGATACCATTCGTCATCAGTGACACACATATTGAATCAATCCAGTCTGCGACATGAAGGACTTCAAATGGAAAAATTGTTTAATTTTCTGACTGACGGTAGAATGGGCGAGTGTCGCTTTTCCTTGCGTAGACCTGGTGAAATGGATCCAGAGACTCCAGACAAGAATTCCAATGTGCTAACAAGCGACCATAGCTATAAAGCTCATTCAGTTGGCACGAGGATTGCTCAAGCACAGTACGATTCTAAATAAAGACTCAATAACGTAGATGTATTTTTCAATAGAGACTCGCTAGGAATCTTTTCAGTCGAGAAGAGAAGCAAGGTGACGACGGACGTCTCC
>NW_007411771.1:0-621 GCF_000475195.1 Diaphorina citri
TTATGATGGAAACTAAATACTTGAATTAGAGTTCGGCACCGACTATCTAAGTATCTACTAACCGATCTAGCTGTTGCTTTTGTGAAAAATTCCATTCCATCTTCTTCAGACGCGGAAGGAGCCCACGGCTACAGGCTATCATCAATATCAGTATCGACGGATTCTACACACAGTATATATCACTCAATCAATCAATCCTCCCAACAGCATCTCAACTTTCCAAATAATATCACTCAATCCCAACAGCATCTCAACTACTCATTGAGGACTCAGAAATTAAGTAAAAGTAAGAATCTCATCAGTGAATACTACAACAGTTAGATAGGACCTCAGTCTAAGATAATTTAAACAACGATCAAGCCAAATATTAACATCAGTAATCCTTAGTTCAGGATTTCAAATAACAAACTAAACACACTAGAATACGAGTAGTTATAAAACCCACATCGAGCAATAGATGGTGTAGTTTTAGTTGGAAATCGTATCGATAATGATGACGTCACGCATTGAATAGGACCTTTGGGAAATCATTTGATTGAGAAAAGAGTAGGTATACGAGAAATGGAGATACGTTTTCAAGTGTGGGAAAGCATTAGCCCTTTGTTGAGGTCAAAGATTTAT
>NW_007411772.1:0-621 GCF_000475195.1 Diaphorina citri
AGTATCGAACCCGCAACTTCTCAACTGTAAGTCAGAGAGTGCTAAAAGTAGCACCATTGTTTTTTTTTTTTTTTTTTTTATGGGATTAACTATTCACTTGCTCATTTGGTAACGGTTCACGAATAAAAGGGAAATTTGTCGACACAGGGAAGTATCGAACCCGCAACTTCTCAACCGTAAGTCAGACAGTACTAAAAGTACCACCATTCGATTCGGCGTGAAAAATCACATTGATTAGAATATTCACATCCGAATGACCAAATGTTTTCGATGTCTCTTACCGTTTATACGAAATAAGGGTTAAGCAACAATGGCTTTGGTTAATATCAGGATGGGTGACTATCCGATTTTTACCAAATTGTTACAGTCGCGTCCTTGGACCATACCGGGATAGCATACCGAATTTCATTTCTCTACGACAAACCGTTCTTGAGATATTTTGTTCACAACTTTCTACTTTTTCCCATTTAAACCTGTAGATAGCATAACAAATTTCATTTCTACGACAAACAGTTCTTGAGATATTTTGTTCACAACTTTCTCAACATATTCCACGAAATGAGGGTTAAGCAACAATTACTTTGGTTAATATCTGGATGGGTGATTATCCGATTTTTACCA
>NW_007411773.1:0-621 GCF_000475195.1 Diaphorina citri
CAAGCTGTGAGGGTGGTGTTTTTGTTGTTGTCTAAGCGGTTCTCGAGAAGAACCACCAAATTTAAAGACTTTAGGAACTCCCTGTATAACTACAGGTAGCTTGCTGTAACAATGTTACAGCGGTGTACACAGAAGTCTCTCTCTCTCACACACACTCACCTTTCCTTCTCTCTCTTCTTCTTCTCTCCTTTTTTTAGTCCGTCCTTCCTTTATTATTACTAATAATAAAAGGTATAGTGGACGGACTATTGTATTCGCTTCGGTGTCGTCTGTCAGTCGGTCTGTCCCCATAGAAGGACTTATCCAAACCTGGTCGACCTATATATCAAATTAAAGGTAAGACCGGTTTTAGCGTTACCTATGTTAAGCTACGCCGAGGAAGGCCAATAAATGGATGGGTGACTTAAACATTATATTGGGAATAAAGGGAGAACGGGCTCTAGTCTTGATTTTAAATCATTACATGAAAGTAAAATCAAAAAATCAAATCAAGAATGATAATAAACTGAATATTAAACTATTAAACAAATTAGGTAGGTACAAAGTGTCGCCAAAGACGAAATATGCAGTGAAATGAGACCCTTAGCCGTGAGCCATAGGGCGTCACACATAGCCGTGAGC
>NW_007411774.1:0-621 GCF_000475195.1 Diaphorina citri
TTCCTGTTGGCGAAAAGTTTTTTCCCCTTGCCTTTGTATTTTTTAATCCCTCAGACATTCTGCGTGCGTTTGTTATTATTATTACTATCAAAATTATTATTTTTGTTGTTGTTTATAATTTATAAAGTTTTAATCTAAAGCTTACTTCACCCCAGATATTTAATCCTTGCCCAAGGAAAATGTGAGAATGTGAGGGGCTCATATTCGTACGTAATTTTCACTTTAAAAAAGTTCTATGTTTTTCCGCCATTTCCCAATTCTGTTTGAAGTCGACGTAACGTTGTTTTTTTTTATCTCTTATCCTACTATTCATACTCCTCCATACCCTCCTATCAACCCCAAAAACGGAAAAGATAGCAAGATACCTACCTATTTGCCTATTTCAGATATCTAAAATCATCCCCGGATCCCAGCTATTCTGTAGTTACCTAGGTACATAATTATATCCAGGAATGGGTATACCTACAGATAGTTATACGAAAATATTCCAGTCTTTTCCATTTCAGACGTGTACCTACCTACAGATACCTGTATCTATAACCAAAAATATTCCAGTCTTTTCCATTCTTTCTCAACCCCAAAAACGGAAAAGATAGCAAGATACCTACTTCAGACGTCAAC
>NW_007411775.1:0-621 GCF_000475195.1 Diaphorina citri
ACCCCCCCCCCCCCCCCCCCCGTCTCTCTCCCCCTCCCTCTTTTCTATCCGTTTCTCCCTTTTTCCACATTTATTCCTTTCTTTTTTTTATCGTTTTCCCTGAACATTTCTCTCTTTTTCCTCCCTTCGCTCTATTATTTTCTTCTTCGTCGTCTCCTCCTTCTTCTTCTTCTTCTTCTTCTTCTTCTTCTTCTTCTTCTTCTTCTTCTCCTCCTTCTCCTCCTCCTCCCTCTTGTTCGCTCGCCTTTTTTACGTTCTAACTTTTATAATTCCAACTTTTTTTCGTATCAAAATCTTGATAGACGAGTATGAAGAAGTTAGAAGGGAACAAAAAAAAGTCTACATCTAGGTATGTAGGTAGGTTTTTATATCTATCTTTTGTATCTTCTTTTTACACGTTTTTTAAACCTATACATAATATCTATGTATTTTTTTTTCTCTTTTTTTTCCCCTGTTGTTTATCATGAAAAGAGCCAGCCAGCTCTTCCCTGTTGGCCGAGGGAAAAAAGGGATTTTTTTCAAGGCCAGGGAAAAATTAACAGAAGGTGTTTGCTTTTGAGGTTCTTTCTTGTTAACTTTCCCTCTTTTTTATGGAAAAAGGGAGAATTTTTTGTTTGAACC
>NW_007411776.1:0-621 GCF_000475195.1 Diaphorina citri
TAATAAACATACTTAAATCAGTCATGAAAAAAAGATGTAAGATACTGATACAAATAATGTACTTAAACAAGTAATAAAATAATGGAAAGTAAAAAGTAATTAACATGGAAAAATTATGGTATAGATATGTATGGTACTTATTTCATGTGAAATCAAGGGGTTCCCTGAGGAGCCTTTTACTGAATCATTTCTACAGTTCACCGAGTCTCTAGGTATTGTAAAACAGGTACTACCTACCTATCAAACTTACATTCAACAGGTATGGTAGTGCCAGGAACACAGGATTGATCGGGGTTGATAAATGCATGCTGCCGTCAGATCTTACACTCTCGTTGATAAACCAGGACCTGGAAGTGGGGACAATAAAGATTTCATCTTATAACAGTTCATTTTCACTTTCCTTATCCTATTGGCGGTTATTTGTGTAATTTAACAACATCTTGGGAATGGTATGAGATAGAGACTTGAAATTTGGTATCTAGTTCACAAATGTGACAAGGATACACCACAAAACGTTTGGATGAGATAGGTGCTGCGGTTGACGCTATTTTGACCGCTTTTTGGCGGTTTTCATCTATTCTGACTAAATGGTTAGAGATATTGTAAAAATTAGGGTAGAAC
>NW_007411777.1:0-621 GCF_000475195.1 Diaphorina citri
TTTATCCACAGTTTTAACGTGTATTATACACATTTTATCCACACAGTTATATGCCTTTCACTTGACGTTGCCATTGCCTAGGATCTGTGTGGAGAATTACATTTTAATTAAAAGTACGGGAAGAAAAAAGAAAAGTTCGAATGAAACTGCAATTTAAAAAAATGGAAAGTTGTAAGAAAGGAGAAGAAAAAATGGGGAAAGAGGAAATTCTAGCAAAATGAAATGAAGGGTCTCCGTTTTACCTCGGATTGAAGAAAGACTGGTTGTAAAATTGTTATCCAAATCATAAAAAAAACTAGCTGTCTTTTCTTCTTCTCCTCCAGACTTTCCACCCGTAGTTTTGTACCAAACAGTCCAAACTTAAAGAAAAGCTGAGTAATAGACAGTAAAAAGTAGGTACCTCGTTTAATTTCTTTCCTGGAAAATTACTTTTTATTTTAGTTTAATTTCTCGCTCATGACGGCTGGTGCAACCTTGGGATATTTTTTTTTCTCTCTACTAATTGTTATAATGGAAAAAGCGAAATAAGCTTTTTTGCCATTTTTGTAAAAAAGATGAGAAAAAAGTAATTGTTTAATGGAAAATAATAATATAATTATTTACTTTTGTTTTCCCCTCTGA
>NW_007411778.1:0-621 GCF_000475195.1 Diaphorina citri
TTTGTTTATTTTTGACTTGTAATTTTTATAAATTTTATTTTCTGTTTCTCAAGACCTCACAACTTTTGAAGAATTTGAGGTAAAATTTCGTTTTTCGTAGGTACTTACCTAGTAATTAGTTTTCTCAACCTCTTTTCATTCTTGCGCTAATTCAAGTCACAAGTGAGTGTTTCTGTTACCTACTATAGAGTACCTACTCTTTTTTTTCTACTGTCATCAAGTCAATGTCTCTATAGTCCCTGCTGGATTGAATTGTTTGAGGTATCTAACGTGTGTCTGTCTTGGTACGAGATCAGTTCAAGGAAGATGAAGCTGTGTGAGTTCTGTGGAAAGCTAATGGAGGTGTCAAATCTGAGTTGACATCACAAGCTTTGTTCTATGAAGCCTCCCTCTGATGAAACTGTGAGTAAATTCACTTGCAATGAATGTGGGAAATCTTTTTCAAGAAAGGACAACCCCAAAAGACACTCCAATTCTTGTCAAAGTGTATCCTTGAAGAAAAACAAACATCCCTGTAATTGCTCAAAAGACACTCCAATTCTAGTCAAAGTGTATCCTTGAAGACAAACAAACAACCCTGTAATTTCTCTGGCTGCTCTGTCCTGTTTTCCACTCAAATTG
>NW_007411779.1:0-621 GCF_000475195.1 Diaphorina citri
GCAGGAAAGTTGGAAGCAACATTATCACCAAGATAATCTTGTGACTTTTGTGACATGTCTTGTGACTTTTGTGACATGTTCATCATGGTATCTAGAGGACAGCTGACGGCCCTTGATGAAACGGATACGGAAAGTAGCGTCAAGTACATAATTATCATGGTATCAATGGTAGTTGTTGAGTAAGATTGTTGTTCAGTAAGCTGCAGAACTTTCCTTGAAAAAGAGTCCCTGCGGGGTCCCTGAAAGCCAAGGGAATCTAAACTTTAATGAGTGAAAGTCCTTTGTGTGCTGAACATTGTCGCCAAATTTCATTAAAATCGAACCAATCGCTCGAGAGTTATAGTGGAAAAACTAACGGACATTTCTGACACACTCAAAAATCATCGTCAAGGTAAAACTTAAGCCAGCCTAGTTAGCTTAGTTGGTAGTGCGTCTGCCTTGTAAGCGCTAGGCCGCGGGTTCGATTCCCGCCCGGGGCGGATTTTATCCTGATGGGATAATGTTCATTCTCGGAACGGGAAAAAAAGTAAAACAGTTCATTATAATAATTCTTCAATTTCGATGTCGGAGTTGTCATCAGCCAAGATTTGATTGATGGTTCACCTGCCGAGAGTCCACAAG
>NW_007411780.1:0-621 GCF_000475195.1 Diaphorina citri
ATATAACTATTACTACAATATTCTATTGACTATTCAAAGCTCTCGGTACAACAGGTAACAGGAATACTCTTGACCTTCGCAGGTTTTTATTGCATTTCTATTCAAATATAAATTGAAGAAGATAATGAGAATAGTGAAGAACTTGTACTATCGTAGCGTACAAACAAAACAACTCGTTTTATGTCACCTGAGCTATTATAGGTGGAAGAAAATGCCTCAGGCTATAACCACGCCTCCAGGTTTCTTTCAAAGAAGATGGGAATTTCATTATACTTTTGGCTAGATATTTCAATTGAACTTTTGGTCCTCAGTTTAGTTGCTATGGGTGTTTTAAGTGATATTTGGTATTTCATCAGGCTAGGCTCTCGAATGGTTTTCTACCAACAGGTTATAGGGCAATAGACATTGACATTCCAAATGAATTGCAATTTAACACTTACCTAACTATGGGCGTTCTTGTGGATTATGATCACTACATTATCTAAGTCTACAACTCTACATGCTACACAAAATTAAGGTGAATGTTGATCCCAGATGGAAAACGCATACTTACTGAAGTGCCCGCACTTTAGGCACCTCTGGTCACTTGACTCTCACAATGAAACTTTGTACTTTTCTATC
>NW_007411781.1:0-621 GCF_000475195.1 Diaphorina citri
ACAATTTGTTATTGGTGGATGTGACGATTTTACAATTTGTTATTGGTGGATGTGACGATTTTACAATTTGTTATTGGTCGATGTGACGATTTTACAATTTGTTATTGGTGGAAGTGACGATTTTACAATTTGTCATTGGTGGATGTGACGATTTTACAATTTGTTATTGGTGGATGTGACGATTTTACAATTTGTTATTGGTGGATGTGACGATTTTACAATTTGTTATTGGTGGATTTGACAATTTTACCATTTGTTATTAGTGGATGTGACGATTTTACAATTTGTTTTTGGTGGATGTGACGATTTTACCATTTGTTATTGGTGGATGTGACGATTTTACCATTTGTTATTGGTGGATGTGACGATTTTACAATTTGTTATTGGTGGATGTGACGATTTTACAATTTGTTATTGGTGGATGTGACGATTTACAATTTGTTATTGGTGGAAGTGACGATTTTACAATTTGTCATTGGTGGATGTGACGCTTTTACAATTTATTATTGGTGGATGTGACGATTTTACAATTTGTTATTGGTGGATGTGACGATTTTACAATTTATTATTGGTGGATGTGACGATTTTACAATTTATTATTGGTGGATGTGACGATTTTAC
>NW_007411782.1:0-621 GCF_000475195.1 Diaphorina citri
TGTGGTTCTCGAGATAGAGCGATCAGTGTGTGAAATGTGAATGAGTGAATGGATCTTGTTCTTATAATATAAGATTCACAACCTACTATTAAGTTTTCTTGTAATACAAACTGTAGCTAGACAGCCCTAAAGGATCGGTTAGGCTTCTACGACAAACTGTATACCATTGATGTCAATGATATTTACATTGTACGTTCCAAATCTGTAAATTGGAAGACTCTGTCAATCTCCAGAACCGATGTCCATTAACCAGTACACCCAGTAAACCAGTAAGGTTGGTAGCCACAGCTCTGGTCCTCCTTGTTGCACTCCACTTTACAAAATAATGAACTTATGTCAAAGTCAAATTGATAGCGATCAAAGTTTCTGGCCATAATGTTTGCTTATGTTTTATGTTCGAACCAATCATAAAACAACATGATGCTCCATACTCTCCATAGTGAGGTGATGCTCCATAGTAATGAAGAACATGTTGCTTGAAACCAGTGGCATAAATAACATGTCACATTGAGAAGATGAAACAAAACAGTGGCAGAATAAGTATGCGAGCAGTAAAAATGAAAACATTTTGCTTTTGTAGGCCAACATTAATGTTACCTAAGTATGAAATGAACAAATTGA
>NW_007411783.1:0-621 GCF_000475195.1 Diaphorina citri
AAATAAATAAATAAATAAAAAATAAATACGTACAACCAAACCTTGTGAATTGTATCAGTTACTTTCCCTTCATTTCAAAAATGATTGTTATTCACAGAGAAAGCATTGAGAGGAGATGAGCGATGTTGTCTGGATACAATGAGGCTTGTGGATTTACTGCTGGTGTTGCTACTGGAAGGAAGGAAAGCAGTGCTAAGGGGCAATGGAGGAGGTGCAACTGCCAGTGGAATTATGCCACGGTTAAGGCGACTTGATTCTGCTGGCGAGAAAACGCACAGGTAAGTAAAACTCGTAGGATGTATTAAACTACATTACACACACAAACACACACACACACACACACACACACACCAATTTCTGAAACTTTGGATTCAGGCTCTAGGGACCTTGAAAAAAAAAAACGTGTTTTGGCAGTTTGGCACTAAAAACGGACCATCGAAAATTTCAGCCGATTACATTACCTACTTTACTTCCTCCTATAGGATGAGAAAAGTAAATATCGGGTTAGTAACATAATATTTTCGTAATGCACTTTAGTTTTAAAAATCTGAGTGTTTTTTGCTCCCAAATCTTATGGTCTCATTATTTTTTCGATTTGGTCCAATATTTCGCTGTTTGCGA
>NW_007411784.1:0-621 GCF_000475195.1 Diaphorina citri
ATTCTTATTTATTGATTTATTGCATTAAATCTGCGCTCTGTAAAATCTTAATTACCTACACATAAAAAAGAACAAAATGGCTAGCCGAGTTAGCTTGGTTAGCAACGTGTCTGCCTTGTAAGCGCTAGGCCGCGGATTCGATTCCCGCCCGGGGCGGATTTTATCCTGAAAGGATAATGTTCGTTCTGGGTTTCTCCTATCGAAATCTATTACAGTTCACACTGTCAAACCTCTCGAGGAAAGAAGAAAAAAAAAGATCTCCTAGAAATTCAACAACTCCTGACTCCAAACTTTCTGTTTTCTCTTTCAGTGATATTGATGACGTCACGTCAGATATTCTGCATTTAGATATTTGGTAAGTAACTAGAATAGAATCTGATAGAATAGAATAGAATGGAATAGAATAACTGAACACCTTGCTGGAGTCAGCAGAAATGAGTTGCATTCAAATCTTATTTCAGTTGGAAAGGTTTCAAAAAGTTGCCTTATGGCGACCTCTGACCTCTGCAGTAATGCGTACGGGAAATGTTTTTTGCATGTCATGCAGATTTTCAGAGTCGTTCTCTACCACCTAACTCTTAGACCAGCCACTCACTATCAGGTAGACCTGACGACAGGTAC
>NW_007411785.1:0-621 GCF_000475195.1 Diaphorina citri
TGGGGACAGACAGACAGACAGACCGACAGAGTGACAGACACCGAAGCGAATACAATAGTCCGTCCCTTATACCTTTTTCTTACTATTGTAATAATAAAGGAAGGACGGACTAAAAAGTAAGACACGTGGTTGAAGTGTCTCTTTAATTATTTCTAAGTCCGGTATTTCAACTTTTGGTCATTCCATAAACCAGATCTTCTCTTTATTATGTCTTTATCTCTGTTATGTCTTTATGACTATTTCTAAGCATCAAATCTTTGTGTCTCGGTCTATCTTTATAATAACCTGAGTATCTGAGCATCAATTGTGAGAATTGTGATGTAACAATGACGAATGACTGCTTACTCAACAGACAACTTTAGGGGAGCCGGGACAACATTTTATTACTTTTTTTGTCAGGACAAAAATCTGAACTTGAATTTAAACCTGAACTTGAAATTTTGTACCCGAATAATTACATAATAGCTAAATAGGTGCCTACCTATTATTAAGTATTATTTATAATTATGTAATGTAATGTCAAGCAGCATTCCATTCCTCATATTAAAGAACTTATGTTGGAAATGTTGTACATTTATCGTCCAATATTTCCAACAGGAGTGTGGACCCTGGTTAATGCTA
>NW_007411786.1:0-621 GCF_000475195.1 Diaphorina citri
TTTTTTTTTTTTTTTTTTTTTTTTTAGACGCACGCTGTAGGTAGGTACTCACATAATTTTTATGAGTGCCATGCATATATTTAATTGTTTAATAGGTACCTAGATCGCAATTGTTATGTAACACATTCCTCTGTTGTTTACATCTCGGGCGGATGTAACCAATAAAGGTCCTGTATGCCGTTCTGTCTCAAAATGGTCCTCTCAATGTCAGGGCCCATTTTATTTATTTATTTTCTGTCGCACCTTAAATTAATTATTATTTAATAACTACGAATTAATTAATCAAGGTGCGCTATAGTGGTTACCTGATGATAATAGATCAGTTGCGCTTACTTGGGTGATGTTTCAAAGTCATAGAGCAGGAAAAATGAGGACCAACGGAATTTTTCTTTTCACGACTTCTAGACTTTGACGTCGCGGCACACGCTCCCGTAGGCGATGACATCATAATTCATGACTCCCGCTTCGTTTGTTTGTGCGTAAGCGTTTCTGCACATTTTGACGTGAAATCTGACGTCACAACTCTTTGAAGTTTTTCATTATAACGGCAATTAAAAATTGAATTTTCGACCTTTTAAAGTTACTTTTTCGGAGTTTTGACCTCAGATATGGATTTTTCAC
>NW_007411787.1:0-621 GCF_000475195.1 Diaphorina citri
AATAAGCACTATTATTGTTATTATTACTATTATTATTGTTATTATTAAAGATTGGCTCGCAAATAGGTGTGGAGTTGTGGACCATTTACTTATTTATTTCAACATCAACAAAATAATGAAATAAAAGATCGAGAAAAATTGAAATTCTAGCGTCTAATTTGACCTTTTAGGACACCAGTGTCCAGTGGACACCTTTAAGCCTAGAAGATATATATTTAGGTGTTTAACTTACCAAAACAAACACATCCAAATCATCATTGTAAGGCAGCAGGTCTGTTTGTAGTATTAGAAGACGGAACTTTACTAGTTGTCCCGAGCTATATATAGGTCTAGAGGTTTGTACAGTAATAGACAGATAGTTAGAAGAGTAGACAAGATGAGAGATGTGTTCAAATAACGTGGATCTGCCGGTAGACACCCCCTGAACTCGGAGAGTATAGGATGAGTTCTTGATATTGGGTGGAATCTGCAAATAACAGAATAAAAGGACACAGTTGGCCCAGTGGTAACGGCGCGCTTGCTTGCCGTGCAGAAGGTTCCGGATCCGACATAAAAGAAGAAGAAGAAGAAGAAGAAGAAGAAGAAGAAGAAGAAGAAGAAGAAGAAGAAGAAGAAGAAGAA
>NW_007411788.1:0-621 GCF_000475195.1 Diaphorina citri
GCACCAAAGCGAATGATATCCTTAATTGACTAGCGTGGTTGGGGTTGGGTTCTGCAATGAAAACAAATTCAGATGATTTAGTAAGACATGATTAGTGAGAATAAAGCCACCATTAAAAACCTCAGCAGTTATACAGGAATGTTAAACTTCTATCAAACAGTTGTAATCTCATAATAGAGAGATTTCGCAACCAAAATTAGCGTCTCGTTAACTGAACTATTTAACGTTACCTATTTGATGAAAACTCGTTTCTGCACGTGCACAGAAACGAGTTTTCGTCAAATAACGTTAAAGAGTTCAACTAACGGGACGCTAATTTTGGTTGCGAAAACTCGTTAATAGGGCAGATTTCGACATAAGTGACTGCTAGTTTTCATTAACCAACATTTCTGTGACCCTCCTCCAATAAGGTTTTGCTTTTAGACCTCCTTCTTTTACTCCACCTTTTCCCAATTTTATTTGGGGTCGGTGGTAAATGGGAAGCGTTTTCTTAATTTTCACTATTTCACCCATATCAAGGAATTGGCTGGGGCTTTTGATCCCAATGGTGGGTCCAGACTTGTGCAATGCAACATGCAATGCAACGTGCAATGCAATGAAATTCGTTAGTTTGGACGTGTT
>NW_007411789.1:0-621 GCF_000475195.1 Diaphorina citri
AACGTTAAATAGCGCCCATAAAACAAGCAATACGCTCGTTCAAGGGAGCACGCACTACACATTAAAAATTGAGGAGAGAAGAAAAGGAGGAAGGAGCGAAGGGGAACAGATATAGGAGAGAAATAGAGAATGCTAAGAAAGAAGGGAAAACTGAGGTAGAAGGAAAGAAATGAAGAGGACAGATGGAGGGGAGCGAAATAAGATCCCCCCTTGATGTTTGTTATCTACAGGGGCCCCAAAAATGTGACCAATCAGGCCTTTGGAGGTTTGTAGGAGCCTTTTCTGAATGATATCTACAACTGACTAAAAAAACAAAAAAGAACACTTCTATTGGCGGTAAAATTACAAATTTCAATGCTCCCTCCACACCAATTCCGGCCCTGGTATAATTGTAATTCAAGACAGATTTTCGTGATTCCGGCCCTGGGAAAATTTTACGTAACATTAGCCACTGATTGTGACTCCGGCCCTGAGGTAATTTCACACTGTTTGTAATTCCGTCCCTGGGACGATTTCACGTAAATTTTACCGCATGAAGGAAACGCGGTGAGGGGTAACTCATTACCGGTGTTTATTGGGCCATTTGTTATTGGATTTGAAGAAACCTATAAAGTACTAGAG
>NW_007411790.1:0-621 GCF_000475195.1 Diaphorina citri
GGGGGACAAGAAGCGGACTCTTTCTCTTTGAATAGTTACAACCTATACTAAGAAAGCGTCTTTTCTGTCTTTAACTTCTTCAGGCATAGGTACTCAAGTGCCCATGATTTTCTCAGTATAAATTTACTTACCCAATTACTGAACCAACAAGGGAACTATTGGACAATGTTAACAAAATATGTATATTCAAAGGTCCTAACAAAGTATTTTTCCCTCGTCCCCACATATAGGGAAAGTCCCTGGTGTTGTTTCATTACGTCAATTTTCTTGACCGAATGATACAAAGATAGAAGTTAAATTTTAACAAGACGATTTCACATCGTGGAGGTATGACCAAAATTCGTACGTCAAAATTCAAGCAGATAAAAAACCACAGCATGCCGCCTTCCTTGTGATAGGTCGGTAACAGATCACAATTGTGTGATAATTATGCTAATCAGTGTAAATCTAGCGTATAATTTTCGCATCATAAATTAACAAGAGCCAACAGGTGTCTACAACAGACTATTTAAAGTTTTATATTGAGAGGTCCATTTTATGAACGAGATCCTTTTCGATCAAATTCATTATCACTACCCACACAGGATGAATATTTTGATTGTGCCAATTCAAGCCGGCATA
>NW_007411791.1:0-621 GCF_000475195.1 Diaphorina citri
GTTTCTTATTTGTAACACCATCACTTAACTCTTTTATACACTTCATTAAGTAACTTCGTAGAAATTAGTTCTAATTAATTAATTTTCTTTGTTAAATTTAATATCTCCAGAGCAATCAATAATAAGTGCAATAACCTAAATACGTAAAGTTCCTTGGTATCTAAACAGATATGAGTGTTTTTTATATGTATGTCACGTATGTTATACTGCATATGTATTGGTACACACTGTGTAAATAACCTTATGTAACGACATATCTGTAAGTTCACTTGCCTTCATATGCGTAAATGTCATTGTTGTTGAAAGCAATGGAGTTTGGCTGAACCTGGAGATAAAAAGCTGCATTAGTTCCCTAACGGTTGTTAGTCCAACATCATGAACGTTTTTGGGGCTTCAATACTTTTCGCACACTTATGCCACATTCTAACACAAAACCGTTGAAGCAACAAGTAGAAAGGGGCCATGTGTTTAAACATCAATTTCGTATTCAGTTTTTTTGAAGAGGGATTTGAAATTCTCAATATGATCCATGTCATGTCATAGGCAAAGCTGAAAATACTGAAAGCACTCGACTCAAGTAGAATAAAAGTAGATCCTTCGGGATTTAATAAACTTGGGAAT
>NW_007411792.1:0-621 GCF_000475195.1 Diaphorina citri
TACTGCTGGAGTAAAGGGACTTTTCAGTCCTATGCGAGCAGTATAAATAAGCACTATTATTATTATTATTATTATTCTGTTTTCTAATTTATGGTTGCGGAAGCCTCGAATTTAAGCCTCAGAATCTCAGAGATCACAAGAGAAGGTACCTTTTTTTATACCTATGGTAGACGTAGATACCAATTTAAACTTGTATAACTTGATCATTATACTTTCGTCTGTTTCAGGTATGTTGATTTGAAATTCACCAATGAAAATATGCCGAACAAAAATTTGAGCCACAGTATTAAAATTCCTGGCCAAATGAAAGAAAAAAAATCTTGAATGATTTTGACTTTGGTAAGTGACCTTCGTATATTTATTTACGGCGAAACAGTCTGTAAAACTGTGTCCAAAGTCTAGACTCCTGTTGCAGTAAAAAATCAACCCACATTTCACTTTTATCGCCCAAAAAGACCTCATTTTGCTCATTTTCGAATGCAGAGAGGGCAAAAATTATTACTCCTATGATGGTTTTACAATAAAATTTACCTTAGGAACCTAGGTAGGTATAAGGGAGAAAGGTATAACAGTTATAAATATATGTAGATATTTCGACTCCTCCAAAGTTACCTAGTAACC
>NW_007411793.1:0-621 GCF_000475195.1 Diaphorina citri
AAGGGTTAAAAGTTACACTAGAAGAGTTGGAACTGTTTTATGTTTTTATAATAAAACATAGTTTATGAGATATTGTACATTTTACTTTATAATAATTAGACGCATTTTCATAAGAAGTACCGAGGTACACGGTGTTTTTATTAAAAAAAAAAAAAACATTTACGTATAACTAGCTCTCCAAGTTTCCAGTTCCTACAATATTATTGTTTCTACTCTTTTTCTGCTCTAATGAACTGAATAGGGGTCGTTGTGAAGACTAAACGAGGGAAATGTTTACAGAGCAGCTTTTTTTTCTAACTTCTAAGAATTTCATCCAAAGAAATCGATTCACATCCGATTTGCCATCAAGTATCGTGTTCAAACTCTTGAGCTATTTCAAATTAGTGCCTAATCATATCACGAAAAGACTTTGGGTCTTGTGAAATAGGAAAGTTATGAATGGACGTCTAGCAAATACTAGAACGATTAGAGTAGTATATTAGAACATTGTAAGGCTGTTCCAGGGGAGTATTCATCAGAGATGTGCGTGCCTGACAAACTTAGTGAATGAACCCCATAAGGCGTGAGAAGCTTCAATCAAAATGTGCCGATCATGCATCCATATTTGAGGAAGCTTCAAAA
>NW_007411794.1:0-621 GCF_000475195.1 Diaphorina citri
AAAAAAAATAAAGTTTGATCAAGGGTGGGGTTAATGCCTATGGCATTCTCTACCACCCCACCCTTGATGTACAGAATACAACAATGTGCTTCTGTCGTGACGACTGTACGGATTCTGCCGCGGAATTCTGTCTCAAATGGTGCTACCTGGAGGGTGCCAACTGTGCCGACACTTGCTTTTCGTGTTGTGCCTTATGTCTTACTTGTGTATTGTTTATAGGGGCTTTCGTCCTTCGTCGGCTTTGGCATCTTGATCTCAAACTCTATAGCTGAGGAGCATCACTTTCACTCACTACGATATTGTTCAGGAGTGTCCCCTCAGATCCTACACTGGCGTCAAAAATGACTTCTACAAGGGCAGTGACAGTGCTATCTCATACATAGAGAATCTCGATATCCGACTCTGATTTACTGTTCTTTTGTTCTTTTCAATACTGTTTTTCTTTTTCCATCGTTCATTTTCAACTTTCTTATATGGTGTTAAAATATACGTTCATACGATTAATAATAATACTACGATGACGTATTAGGGATAAGTGAATCCCATGCCGACCAGACTGCCTGCCTCCAAAGAACTCTATGTTGTGTCAACTCCTCCCTATGTGTTGCATAGTCTCTTCAT
>NW_007411795.1:0-621 GCF_000475195.1 Diaphorina citri
TCTTGTGAAAATGAAACAAACAGTTCAAGTGACTCACAATTGAAGAAAACTCAGAACAATAAACCTGTCGCTCTCAGTGAGACTAAACAAATGCAGTGTTCAGCATCTCTCAACAATCAAAGAAAAGTAACAGTATTGCCCAACACACAGTATGATCTACGTGAAAATATAATGGTCACATATGTTACCAATAATTTAACCACGAGTAAAACATGCAATACAAAGGGTGAGATGTGTACTATGAAGATACAACACAGAGAACTCGGTCTTACTGAGTCCAAGCTAACCAATGATCCTCTCCCAGATACATCAAGTCCTACTAACTTGTTTAGCAAACGAAAATACCGGGAGAATCAAGCTAGAAACTTATACCAGGATATGGAAAATGATGGGACGAGCAAATATTCAAATATCACAAATAATACTGTTCATTATACCATTCCAGGTTTGAGTAAGACATACGAAGACGTTAATAAAAACTATAACACCCCGTACACCAAGATGAACACATCTACTGATAGCTTGAATAGTGCGTTGGACACAATTCTTCCTGGTGATACGAGCAGAAGAAATGTCGAACCATCAAACTCCGAATTAGAAGTCACTCAGAGTGCAGAAGAG
>NW_007411796.1:0-621 GCF_000475195.1 Diaphorina citri
TGCGAGACCCTTTGTCTCTTTCCTGTCGAAAATTGGTAAATAATGTAAATAAAATTGGCCTGCCGTGGAAGCTAGCACGATATTGTAGGAAAATACTGGGACGCGCGTAGGAAAATGGCCTAATAGCTATTCCTTAGCATTTTTAAACAACAACATAATGCAAACATGTCTGTACAAATCGGTCTTTTTCTCAAAAGTTGTAGGAAAATACTGAGACGCGCGAAGGAAAATGGCCTAATAGCTATTCCTTAGCATTTTTAAACAACAACATAATGCAAACATGTCTGTACAAATCGGTCTTTTTCTCAAAATGTTAACAAATTTAGCCCAATAAAGGAATTTTGATTGTGTTAAGCATAACTGCTTGTCACAAATGTCATTGTAGGAAAATACTGGGATGCGCGAAGGAAAATGGCCTAATAGCTATTCCTTAGCATTTTTAAACAACAACATAATGCAAACATGTCTATATAAATCGGTCTTTTTCTCAAAATGTTAACAAATTTAGCCCAATAAAGGAATTTTGATTGTGTTAAGCATAACTGCTTGTCACAAATGTCGTTCCCTGCTTAATACACTACGCTAAATTTTATGACTTGACTTGGACTCGAACCACCAACC
>NW_007411797.1:0-621 GCF_000475195.1 Diaphorina citri
AAGCACAACCTAACCGTCCAAGCGACTGAGATATATTAAATGTAATTAATAAAAAGTTTAACCATTATAAATAAATTAATTTTTTTCATCTTGTCTATACTACCCGATCCCCATTTATTAAAACTAATTTTTTAGAGCTCCTTAATTTTCGTTCGGAGAGAAATAGAGGTGTAACTGTTTGTGAAGAATCGCATTAGGTTTCATGTACTGGGTACTGAGGAGATCCATGTATTTCTCCCTAGGGAAGAAAGATGATTTGGGATACTTTGTGAACAATTTTCGTCAAATGACTTCTCTAACACATTTAGCACAACAGGGTAAAAGTTGCCACATTATTTTTCTTCAGATTACCCATATTTGTTCAATGGGTTTGAAAAAAATGTCTACTTAGCTACTATTAGGTAGTTAATAGCTAATAGGTAGGTTAGAATGGAAAGGTACAAATTGTCATCAAAAACTTCGAAATTTTCAAAATTGCGAGTCCCAGTTCGGCCACCATCTAAACCAACATTTCAAATTTTCAAAGTATAGTTCTGAGTAAAGCAGAAAAGATAAAGAACCTGATTTCGACTAGACCCTGTATAATAATGTGTTTAGCTGGTTTAATATAAAATTAACTTG
>NW_007411798.1:0-621 GCF_000475195.1 Diaphorina citri
TTGGCTGTATCTGGTTAACAAAGGTAAAGTGCTAATTGGACTTACTTCATTATGGACACAAGTTGCAGGAAGCTGAAGAGGAAGCAGGTAAACAGCCGTGGAAGACAATAAAAGTACACAGCAAAAGGAAAATTATACTCTTCAACCTCTCAAAGAAGTAAACGTGTTGAAAGACTGGATCCCAAATACAAAACAAACAGCAATAAAACACGAATCTTTGGTGAGGTGTGTGGCAGGGAAGAAGTTTCAACCAAAAAACCGAGAACAATACAAGGAATGCCAGCAATGTCTTAAATTTGTGTACTTTCTCATCGATGTCTGTTGAAGATTCCAATTAAAATAGTGTCAAAACATATGTAGCTATGTCTGATATGGACCAGGGTATTGTCAAGTATTTGGCCACGATTATTGCCAAGTGCTGGATTTCGGAACACTCGTAAAAAGTTCAGGAATCTTCAAGTTATGTCAGGACTTTGAAATCGGAATAAAATTTCTGAAGACACTCACATTCATGAACCTTTTGACAAAAGACAAAAAATGGAGAAGCCTGCCATGATATGTCTTTAGGCGTGGAAGCCCTGGAAGGACTGTTTCTCATATACAAAGGAAGAGATCAAAATG
>NW_007411799.1:0-621 GCF_000475195.1 Diaphorina citri
TACAGGAACAGGGTTACTGAAAAGAATTCTCACTTGGGATATTGGGAAATGTATTTTCAGGAAACAAGTGACAAATCTTCCAATGGTCCATTGAACAGAGCACCAATGTTACGTTTCTGCAAAAGACCAATAAAATTTGGGCATAAACAGCAAAGAGTACCAGAGTTTCCAGGTCCAAATTATTTTACCAGTCTCAAGTGTAACTTGCATTGGAACACAGAACATACAAAAAATGTCTACTATGTAATATCCTGTGCACACTGGAAGTTACTTGAACGCCCATTTGTATGACTCTCTACCTACTTCTATGTCTACTTAACCCATAATATATGATATGAAAGAGACCTTAACTCTTCAGAAGTAAATAATTCGAAAAGCTGGAAATGTAACGATGTAATGGAATTAGAAACACATTGGCTTGATTTGCATTATCCTAAATTGAACACGACTCGCATTGTTATAAATTAACTTCACTTTTTCGAACAAGGGTGACAAGCAACCCTGTCATTGCTTGGTTGTTCAGAATAAAGATTCCAAATAAAATGAGGTCAGACTTATCTCTGTTTTGAAAAAGCTTTAGGATTTTTGTTCAAACAACTTGGAAGTGGTTTATTCTTCTGA
>NW_007411800.1:0-621 GCF_000475195.1 Diaphorina citri
ACTTCATTTTGGCTTTTTTTTTTTTTAATTTTTTTTATTTGTAGGAGATCCAGGTCCGATTCCTGGGAAGTTCGCTAGAAACTTAATCATACGCTTATACCTCCCTCGGTAACGAAGTAGTCGAGGAGCTCGCCTGGTAAACAGGAGGCCGCGGGTTCCATCCCAGCCGAGGCATGGGATGACAATTCGACCAATATACCAGGACCTCCGGTGTGCAAGGTTAATGTGATACTCAGGCACGTATGTCGGTTGCTTCCTACGTATGCCTACTACTATCAATCAAATCTCAAATTCTTTGTGGTAAAGCAGAGCTTTTTCACAACTTTTGTGGATATCACAACATTACCAAGTGCCTCCTTTGCAATCAATTTCCATATTTCAATTAGCTTTTTACACTGGTAACGCCGCCACTGGTCGCTACCCGATTAAAGTAGCTACTCAATTATTGTCTTCACGAGGCTGAGTGCATTCCGAACTCCAAGCACAGAGCCGAAAAAACATCGGCTCCGCCGGTAATCGAACCCGGACCTCCTGTATGCCTACCTACTATGCCAAGAGAAAAGAAGTTCATATGAACCTCTTGTTGGTGTTTTCTCTATTCCCTTGTTTTTTTTTTTTTTT
>NW_007411801.1:0-621 GCF_000475195.1 Diaphorina citri
AATTGGTAAAAGCATATCTGCCCTCAAGATAAATGCATCTAAAAAAATTTCCTGCTCATTTTCAGTGTCATCTAAAAAAGGAATTCCTCTTCATTTTCAGTGTACAAACTGTATGATCGAAATCCACAGCATTTCGTAGTTTGGTTTATGTAGCTCGGGCTGCAAAAACGTAATAAAGACCCCAGAAAGTAATTTTTTACTCAAAACAAGACTCCAAAAAGTAATTTTTCACTCAAATAACTACTCCAAAAAATTGGTTTTTAAACACTCAGACGCAATTATGACCAAATACTGATCATCTCACGAAATGTCCAATAACACGAAAATTCCTTTAACATAAAATGCCCATAAAGTAAATAAATTGTCCTAACATAAAATAAAACATTTTAAGCATGTAGCTCGGACTGCAAAAAACGTAATAAAGACCCCAGAAAGTAATTTCTTACTCAAAACAAGACTCCAAAAAGTAATTTTTCACTCAAATAACTACTCCAAAAAATTGGTTTTTACGCACTCAGACGCCATTATGACCAATTACTTATGATCTGTCCAATAACACGAACATTCCTTTAACATAAAATGCCCATAAAGTAAATAAATTGTCCTAACATAAAATAAAAC
>NW_007411802.1:0-621 GCF_000475195.1 Diaphorina citri
GTCTGATTTTCCAGGTTTAACTAACAATTTGAGTAAACCTTGTTTCCATATTTTAGGGAATAATCTCTCGTTCCAGCATTTTCTATACGTTATTTGAAACATTTCAGGTTTAGTTTTGAAAGCTTCTTGAATTATTTTACCGTTCAAGCCATCTGGCCCAGGTGCTTTATTGGTTTTGATATTCAAGATAGCTTCACCTATCTCGTCATTATCAATTTGTAATGTTTCTTCCTCTTCCTCATCATTTTCATTAAAAATTTCATCTTTGATCTCCATAAACTCATAATGATCTCTGCTATCAGTGGGAATCATGACATTTAGAAGGACATCTGTTGCTTCTTGTATACTAATGCATGGGCTAGCGTCAGGTTTCTTTATTTGCCTTTTTGCTTCACTGATTCTCAGTTTACTGCGAATAAGTTTCTGTGCATTTCCCCAGGGATCATTTTGTAGGTCAGATTCGACAAACTTTTGGAAGGACTTTCTCTTTGACTCTTTTATTAGTTTGCAGTATTCAGCTCTTTCCCTTGAGAAAATTTCATACCTTTCATTTCTATTGGTGTCTGAGCATCTTTGATATAGTCTCCTTGCTTTTCTTACTTTCTTTTTCTTTTGGTGTAA
>NW_007411803.1:0-621 GCF_000475195.1 Diaphorina citri
AACATTTATCTTACCATGAAATTTATTTTCTTTTGTGGTGAAATGTGGAAACCGACCTTTTTAAACAACATGTTTCGAATGAACTGATGAATTGTTACATCTGCGATGAATTTTGATGAATTGTTACATCTGCGTCAATTAAATCCTGTTTTTCCAATTCTAATCCTGTTATTTTCTTTGGTTTCAGCCTGAACTGTACGTTTGCACGCCAGTTAAGATCGACCCAACCAACCCGTATTACATAAGTAAGTAAAAAGCATATTGCTTATATTTTGTACTGATAAAAGGAGACTAACAAATTCCTTTTCCCCAGCTTAGATATACTATTATAGGTAGTCAAATTCTTAATTAATTGAATATCTAAGCGCATTGCAGTTTGCCAGGCCAAGTTTCGGAAAGTATAAAGTTTTATCCTTGTTGGGATTCGAACCTGGGTGAGTGTTCTCCCACTTACGAGGTGAACGTCTATTATACCACTAAAGTTCTAAAGAAGGTTTATTCATTATTAACGTAGATGTTGTAAAAGGTCAAAAGAACAATAGGTGTTGTAAAGGTCGAAAGACAATTCTATTACACGAAACGCAGTTATGCAAAGTCAGGAACTTACATTGTAGTTACACA
>NW_007411804.1:0-621 GCF_000475195.1 Diaphorina citri
GTCGAGGCAGTGTGGATGGTTCAGTCAACATCGATCAACTAGGTGGAGACACATTCTTACATTTAAAGACCAAGTTTCACATCGAACCACCAGCATAGTTAGTTTGGTTTGTAGCACCTTTATATTAAATAGGATTTCTAGTTCGTTCGCCGAGAGGACTGGAAAGTGGAAACCCCTAGACTGAACTACTGATGGTTTGATGGTTACCTACTGGTAGTATTTAAGTAGATAGTGGATTTAATTTCCAGCAAGAGTGCAACTTGACGACTATAGACCAGAGTCTTTATCGTAGAGTCATTGTTTTATTTTTACGCTTACCAATACCGCTCTGCGGTTTGTCAATAATCCTTTCTAATGACTGAGGTTTTATCAATATCCTCTCTGGAGTGACGAAAACAATTCAATAATAAAGCTTAATGAGTGCCTATCTATTGTTTACCTCAACAGAAGATAAGAAGGCATAGATATACGCAATGTAACTACTATAATGTATATGCAGGGTGTTCAACCTAAAAGAGCCTGATTGGAAATTATCCCTTAAAATCAGTTTTTTTGTCCCCTTAAAAGTCCCCAGTACACTTTTCGTGTTCACTAAGCATTCTCTCATAATTAGATATATAC
>NW_007411805.1:0-621 GCF_000475195.1 Diaphorina citri
ATTTGAAAATCCGAGTTACGTCCGTCCAAGTTGCGTCCCATATCTGAGATTTACCATCCGAGTGCGTCCCTGAGCTAGCAATACGTACGGAACTCGGATAACCTTTTTTGGTTTGGGATTGGGACGCAAATCGGATGATTTGGGGTTTTCGGACGCAACTGGTGTTCCTCCACCTATTGTTCTGGTACCTAACTATACCTACAACCTATAGTCACATTAGTTACGAGTATCTAGTATCTACCGATACTGAATTTCGAAAACGAACTTTTACTTGCAGCCTAGACGAGAGAGAATAGTCATGGTATTATTCTTATCGAGCCAGAAAGCCCTTTGACCCCTGTACCGTAGAGGAACTTTAGAGAAAAAACTATTCTAGGTCTGTTGTCGTAAAAATATGTCAGGGGAGTAAAATTGGGGCGTCAACGTCTCAACATTAACAGTACTGTAAACTACGGTCTCATCAGAACTGGTTCACCTTCTTTTTTTCTACAATGATGAGACCATTCTACGGTCCCATCACATTCCACACACCAAACTAATAATTATGTTCACGATATTCAAATAGGCCACGAGCATGGAACACGCTAATCCGAGCACAAGGATGAATCGATTCCGATTGTG
>NW_007411806.1:0-621 GCF_000475195.1 Diaphorina citri
CAAGGGATTGATTGATTCTTTCCTATTTTTGCAGGGATGTAGAAGAGACATCAGATCTGGCCAGTTCTGTGGATAGCAGTGAAGGTGTTGTATTCTGTCCTGCCTTCAGCGGTCTTCAGGTAACTTAATTCTTACACTAAAAATCTAACTGAGGCTTAGATTTGGGGGCAAACAGCCCTAAAGGATTTGTTGAGCTTCTACGAATCTAGGAAATATTAGAGGAAAAAAGATCTAGTGGCATATTTGATACAACCTCCTTGGCCGAGTGGGTATCACACTTGGCTTGCATACAGAAGGTCCCGGGTTCGATTCCCGGCGGGGTCGAAGTTTTTTCGGCTCTGTGTTTGGAGTTGGGGGTGCCCTCGCGAGGACAATTGAGTAGCTACTTTAATCAAGTAGCGACCATTAACGGCATTACCAGTGTAAAAGGATTATTGAAATATGGAAATTGATTACAAAGGAGGCAGTTAGTAATGCTGTGATATAAACTGTTAGTGTAATGGAATTAATGGAACAACTTGTTCTAAGCTGACAGTATAAAACACTACATATACTTACTCATAAAAGCGTTAAAAAAGCTCTCTGGTTCAATACATTTTTTTTTTTTTTATTTTATTTTAA
>NW_007411807.1:0-621 GCF_000475195.1 Diaphorina citri
GCACATCTAGAAGTGGGTTAGAATTAGTATGAGTGAGTGAGTCAGTGAGTCAGTTACACAAGGGGCTGTATATATTTAAGATGAAAATATAAAGAGAACAAACTAAATAAGCTGGACTTGAAAACACTATGTAGATAGATATGTGTCTACCTATATAAATGACTATAGGATCTATTTATATAGAAAATATAGGATCTTTTAATAGTTAGTTCGGTACGGTTATGTACGGTAAAGCCAACACAGAATATATCATTACGATCGGGTAATTATTACACGATCATGTTTCCTCAACGCTAAAGAATAGAGGTACCTATGGGTATTTTCATTGATGAACATAATGACAATATCATGTCATTTTATGTAGGTAGGTATCGGTAGGTACGTCATTTCGCATTTTTCACCCAGGAGGATTTTTTATATATCAAAGACCTGGGAACCTATATCGAATGACGTCATACAGTGCACACATGAATGAAAATGAAACATTTTTTTTCCGCTCCCTTTTGATGTAATCCATTTCAATTACCTTATCTTACCTTCTCCTAAAAAATCTGGTGTGAACATCACACGACTTTCCTTATCCTATTGAATGATGCTTATTTTTATGTTCTATAGTAACTT
>NW_007411808.1:0-621 GCF_000475195.1 Diaphorina citri
CGCCCGGGGCGAACTTTATCTTAAACAGTTCGTTCTCGGAACGGCTGGTATTCTCCTATCCTGTCCTGTTTCTTCTATTTCGGAACGATAAGACGTTGTTAGAGGTCCCTCTATCAAACCTATTAAAAAAATCCCTCTCCTAATATCGCTCTCCCACTGTAATATGTAATATCGCTTTCGTTTCTTATCTCAACAGCTTAACACGTTAAACGCCATGTGAGCGATAAAAAAGAGTCGGGAAAAATTTTATGCTCAATAATCATGCTCATTTTTGCGATGACATGGTCTTACAGCATGGGGGGTCATTGTCATAATTTTTTCCTTCTACTGCTATAAGGTCATGTTGATACTTTGTCTTTTTCACTGGGATTTGAAACAGCTCCCCCCATTGTCTTCACGAGGTTGGGCATCACGTAATGTCATCCCGGCCAGATATCAATATTATCTAAAGAGGATCAAGTGAGAATTCATTTTGAACACGAACATTGGCTTATAAAGAAGAAAAAGAAGTTTGACAGACGGTAATATAACTACTGTGAAGTCTTTTAGAGGTTTGACAGAGGGAACTGTAACTGCTATGGTCCTATCGTCCCGAAATCGAAGAGAGAAGGAAGACAGGAT
>NW_007411809.1:0-621 GCF_000475195.1 Diaphorina citri
TTGCATATGAAGATTGCTTGGGAAAAGCACTTATCGACATCGAAAAAGCGTTTGAAATGTCGAGTTGAGATTTGGGCCAAATCAAGTGGACATCAAATTCGGTGAAATTTCAGACCCAGTTGGAGTACGGGATTAGTTGAAGGGGTTCGATTGGTCGAATAGTACCTACCAAGATGAGTTTGGTTCGTACTTCCTAGAATTTGATTGGTTACGCAGGGTACCAACCTATGGCCTGTATAGCCATTAAGCACCGCGTCTATTTTTGTTCGGACGTTTAACGAAATTAGGCATAGAAAATCAGGTGAATTAGGTTTCATCGGTTGCAAAAGCCTAATCATTTTTTTTTTTCCTCCCTGACGGAATTCCAAATATTTGTAAAAGCCCCAATCAATATGTATTGTGCTCACCGGAGCAGGAGCAGCAAAACATTGAACTTGGGCCCAATTATTTTATTTTTTTGTCCCTCTCTTCCTCCTTTTCTCCTCTTTCTCCTCATCTTTCTCCTCTTCCTCTTCTTATCTGGAGGAACACTTTTTTTTCCACAACGCTCCATGAGGCACAATGTGAAAATTTGCATTAAAAAAATCCCCCTAAATTATTCATTCAATTGCGGAAGCTACC
>NW_007411810.1:0-621 GCF_000475195.1 Diaphorina citri
GTAGTTTTGGTGTCTCCACTAATCCTTCATATTCAGAGCATCCTCTCAAATGTTTTTCAAACAGTGTCATAATTTTTCTGTTTTGTAGTCGCAACAAACTGAAAATAAAATTCACATTAGTTAAAAAAAAAGTTTGAATGATTAGAAGATCAGGTGAGAGTTGCTAAAATTTAATTACAACATACATTTACTTTTATGCTCAAGACACTTCAAGAGATAAGGAAAAAATAGTGGAGACGCCAAAATTACTAGAAAACCTTGGTAAATTTAATGCGTACTACAGTAACGATCTGAGACAGGGGGAAGGAGAGCGAGAAGTGAAAACAGAGCTATAGAAGAATATCTAGACAAATTTGTTGAATAAAATAGAAATTAAATTTTTTTCTGGTGTGTATTTGCAGTTTCGCATAAAATCTCGGATTCAACTTTCAACTAGTTTAACTGTTTTGAAAAAAGTAAAACTTCTGAGAAAGTAGGATTTTTTTCTCTCTGAAAACTTGGTATAAAATTCCTAATCCAAAGTCCTAAATGACTGCATTCATATTTAATTTTGCCTATGAATAAATTTTTATCAACTGTTATTTACAGTCTCTTTTAAAAAATCAAATCAAATGTTATTTA
>NW_007411811.1:0-621 GCF_000475195.1 Diaphorina citri
ATCTAGGAATAGCAATAATAGGTTCAAATAAAAATAAATCTGCAGGGCCGTAGGTATTAGATGTTGGTAGTTAGGTACTTATACCTATTTTCGGTACTTACATATTGGAGGTTGACATAATGATACGTGCCATTATTTTCATACTGCAGCCTAGGGCGAATCCACAATTAATGCGTGCGGAATGTATGAAGGCAATTTCCTCCATAGTAAAATTCCATATTGCAAGATTTGAAGGTCCCTGTCTGAAATCGAGGAGTTGTGGGCTTAGGGAATCGAAGAAGTTTGGATTTAGAATTTTGAAGAAATTGGGGAAGTGTGGGTTTAGGACTAATCAGTCTTTATTGATTTTGGGGCGAATTCACAATGCGTGGAATGTATATGAAGGCAATTTCCTCCATAGTAAAATTCCATATTGCAAGATTCGAAGGTCCTTGTCTAAAATCGAGGAGTTGTGGAAAATTGAGGATCTGCAGGCTTAGGAAATTAAGGATCTGTGGCTTAGGGAATCGAAGAAGTTTGGATTTAGAATTTTGAAGAAATTGGGGAAGTGTGGGTTTAGGACTAATCAGTCTTTATTGATTTTTCCTCATTTCTCTCCTAGATCTTCTCAGCACATCTAAC
>NW_007411812.1:0-568 GCF_000475195.1 Diaphorina citri
AAAAACAATATTCTTTAATAATATTATTTCTCTAACTCGTGCTGCTTTGTAATAAAAAAAAAGAAAAATCAACACAAAAAATATTCAAAAATTCATATTCAATATGAATATACCATCCCCTTCTCTTCCCCCACCCCTGAAGGCTCCCTCCCTCTCTTTTCCTACCCCTTGGGAGATATCAGGGGTGGGCTCCTCTCTCTACCTACCACTCAGGCCCCTCGCCCCCCCTGAATGTGAAGGGGGGTTTAATATATAAACCCACTCGTGGAACCCCCTCGAAAAAAAAAAAAAAAAAAAAAAAAAACATATACCTACTCACTCCTCTTTAATATATAAAGATGTAGGTACAGTTTGTTTGAGAAGTTTTCCCCAACCCTGTTAACACTTTAACTACATACAGGTAAATAAAGGTATACATAATTATATCTTTTAGGTCTTCTTGTTCCGAAATCGAAAAGAGAATGAAGACAGGATAGGAGAAAGCCAGCCGTTCCGAGAACAAACCTTAGGTATCTGACAAAATCCGCCCCGGGCGGGAATCGAACCCGCGGCCTAGCGCTTACTAAGC
>NW_007411813.1:0-621 GCF_000475195.1 Diaphorina citri
TCCATTAAAAATTTGAGGAAATCTTCAGACATTTCTGGAGGGACAGGGGACAGCTTTCCTGTCTTTGGATTAACCAATCAGGCACGTTACTTTGAATTTCAAAGTTCAAAGTGTTTAAACTTTCAAACTCGAAACTTGCTTCAGTACCAAAGCACGTGTAAACATTTGCAGGGTCATATTACGCCTGATGTCTCATCGTGACTAGGCAAAATGCTGTACTTTATATTTCCCTCTGTCACGCGTATTGTCTACTCACTAAAATGAAGGTATTTTTTCTTCTATACCGTGTCCTGTTCTAATCTACTTGGGAAAAATTTCTCTACTGCAGAGAAAAAGCTCTTATCTGTCTAGAACAAAAATCAAACTTAGGTAGTACTCCCCTAATTCATAAAACTACATAGTACATAATTACTTGTACATTTAAGAAGACTGATAAAGTTCGTACTCACGAAGTTTGTAAGATAAATTTCTAATTTAGAAATTTTCTCAAAATAGAAACGACCATCTTTTCTCTGGGGACTCAAAATAGTGGTCATCGAGTAGGTACAACGGAAAATTCCCCCGGAAAATAGAAAGATAATGAAAACTAATCCCCCCCTGGGCGACGAAGTTTTGTTCTAA
>NW_007411814.1:0-621 GCF_000475195.1 Diaphorina citri
CCGATTGCAACAGTAGATATGAGGAAGTTGTAAGAACTGGACATACACCCCTGCTTAAAAAAAAAACAGTTTGGACAATAGATCCGACCCTCCGTCCTGCTGCCAATGTAGGGTACCCCTGACTATCCGTCATATGTTAGGATGTCACCAAATCGAATACAACCTAATCGAATACAATCGAATCGAAAGTCACCTAATCGAATACAACTCTGGGGTGAAAAAGTTTTATTTATTTGTACTATGTATCCGATTGCAACAGTAGATATGAGGAAGTTGTAAGAACTGGACATACACCCCTGCTTTGACCCACAGTTATCTCTTTACTAGATCCGACCCTCCGTCCTGCCAATGTGGGGTACCCCTGACTATCCGTCATATGTTAGGATGTCGCTCATACACATCTTCATTAGACGAAGAGTAGAAACCCCATTAGAATTCCTGAGAAAATGGGCTAGAGTTTGCTTCTTAGGTCGAAAATTCTACTAAAGCTACATAAAATGAGTACCTAAGTATGTTTTCGTATAAAATGAATAGTAAATTTTGGTGAACTTCTTCGCCTGCATACCCGTGAATTCAATTCAAGTTGCCCTAGCGAAATCGAAATGTGGAATGAACGCGTTG
>NW_007411815.1:0-620 GCF_000475195.1 Diaphorina citri
CACCAGAAAGTAACCCGTTGAAATATTTGCATTCGAAAAACGAGTACAAATTTTTGTCGATGGTGGGATTCGAACCCGAGACCTTCTGCATGGCAAGCAAGCACGTTACCACTGGACCAACCGCCCCCCATGAGTGCACCCCCAATTCCAAGCACAGAGCCGAAAAAACTTCGACCCCCACCGGGAACTCGCGACCTCTGGCGTGCAAGCCTAATGTAATACCCACTCGGGCAAGTTGAAGTTGCTTGATAGAGCGAATGGTCACAACGAACGTCTTATCGTCCCGGAATCGAAGAGAGACAGGACAGGATAGGAGAAAACTATCCGTTCTTAGAACGAGCTTCATTCAGTATCCTCAACAGATAAGGTTCTTTCTCGGAACGGCTGGTTTTCTCCATCCGTTCTTAGAACGAGCTTCATGTCTTCAGTATCCTCAACAGATAAGGTTCTTTCTCGGAACGGCTGGTTTTCTCCTATTCTGTCCTCCTTCTCTCTTCGATTTCGGGACGATAAAATTCGCCTCGAGTGGGAATCGAAGCCACCCAAACAGTTTCCTCGTGAAAAATCACACAAGGACGCTTCTTTGATGGTTCTGATCGCTGGATTAGAAAGTTTTTTTT
>NW_007411816.1:0-620 GCF_000475195.1 Diaphorina citri
CCCGGGCGGGAATCGAACCCGCGGCCCAGCGCTTACAAGGCAGACGCACTACCAACTAAGCTAACTAGGCTGGCAATTACATATTTTTAAGACATTTGATAGAGGGAACAACTATACTGAGGTCTCATGGTCTCATCGTCCCGAAATCGAAGAGAGAAGAAGGACAGGATAGAAGAAAGCCAGCCGTTCCGAGAACGAACCCTTTCTTATTAGGATAAAGTCCGGTCCGGGCGGGAATCGAATCCACGACCTAGCGCTTACAAGTCAGACGCGCTATCACCCAAGCTAACCAGGCTAAGCTTTGTAATTTACTTGTAGAAATAATATAATGTAATGTAATGTATTGTAAATGCAGTTTCTTTGTCTTATTATATCACAACTTTGGTGCTCACTGCAGCATTGTAGGATTTTTCCCAATATCTCAATAATCCTAACATCCAATGTTTACCTACCATGCTGGCACCGGTCGCTATGCGCATTTATATGTCATAGCTACTCATTTTCCTCACGAGGCTGAGTGGGCCCCGCAACATCCAGTCACAGAGTCAATCATTTGCATGATACAAATTTCTTGACCCCGCCGGGAATCGAACCCGGGTCTCCCGCGTGCAAGGCGAGCG
>NW_007411817.1:0-620 GCF_000475195.1 Diaphorina citri
ATACACAAAGTAGACCTTGAAGACTTCCTTCACTTTATAGTAATAATGGAAACTATAATCACTTACGTTAAGTATCGATTTAAGTAGTTCTAATACATAATTACATGCCGGCATTTAACAGTTCATTAGCTAACACTACTGTGAGAATTATCGAGTAATGAAGTCCATTTTATTTTTTATTCGAAAACATTTACCTGTAGGCTATAGGTCCTGTATGTGTGCCACTTTGAAAGCATTTATCCTCACAAAAGAGTTAAAGTATCGAAAACATTTACCTGTAGGCTATAGGTCCTGTATGTGTGCCACTTTGAAAGCATTTATCCTCACAAAAGAGTTAAAGTATGTCACCTCTTTTTAGAGAATTCGATAGAGGGAACTGTAACTACTAACTGAGGTCCTATCGCCCCGAAGAGAGGAGAACGACAAAGTCCGCCCGGGGCGGGAATCGTCCGGAATCAAGCCCGCGACGCGACGCGCGACGTAGCGCTTACTAGATAGGCGCTCTACCCTCCAAGCTGGCAGGTAAACGCTTAATAAACAAAAGTAAAACCAATGAGTCTGATTCTGCAATTTCAGGTCAACCAAAGGAGATAGAGATTTCAAAGACTGAAGATGCCTTA
>NW_007411818.1:0-620 GCF_000475195.1 Diaphorina citri
TACCATAGTATACCTTGACGTACGTAAAATACATACATACCTACCTATAGTTCTAGTTTATTGCTATCAGATAGGTTACAAAAATCAATGCAAAATATCAAGTTTTCTAATGGTAGGTACTTTACAAAATGCCAGCTATCTACTTTATAGTCTTTATAGGTAGTTTTTCATTGTTAGATCCTTAGATACCTACATAGATGCTGGGAAGTCCTCATTAAAATCATCTGATCTACCACAGTACCAGCCATGGGTAAGGACATGAACCAAACTGTTGAAAGTGTCTGATAAACGAGATCTAGGTACTCATTATGTTTAGAAAGGAACCAATCAAACTAGGTAGAAAGAAACCAATCAAAAGTCGAACGAAGCGTTTGAGAATTGACGTAAAACAAACGGACTAACAAACTAAATGCAAAATCAGAGAGTCAAAATTTACAACTCAGTTCTTTCGTTCAACCAGCCATCATCTTCGTTTACCAGGCGACCGAAAAGTTTCAAGGCAGGTTCCAGAAGACTGAGTTTCCTACGACATTAACAGTAGTTCAATAAATTTCCCGATATAATCACAATGCTCAGCCTATGGTTTAATAAAGTCAATGAATAGAGCTGTAGATAATCCG
>NW_007411819.1:0-620 GCF_000475195.1 Diaphorina citri
TCTGGCTTTCTCCTAGTGGGAAACTCTCATTTGAATTACAGGACATTCGGAAAATAATCGGATCAAACTCACGACAAGTGGGAACGGGCCTATAGGGAATTATGAATTAAATAGCCAGTAGTCAGGGCTTACCACCGCAGATTATTCTCGCATTTGGGTCTAATCGCTTCAACCTAGATTAACCCCAGTAACCCAGACCCCCCGGAGTATCAGCAATGGTAAGCCCTAGCCTTATGAATTCTGTAAATTCCATTTAATCAGTTGATTTTAAATTATATCTTTTTATAAATGACAGAGTGCTTCCAAACCGATGTGATTGTGATAAGAATAGAATGGCGGACCAACAATTTTTGTGATTAAGAAACTTTTCGGATTGAAGGGATCAAACTAAGTGAATTTCCGTGTTGAGACTGAATGGAGTTATTTTCTAAGAACCGGTAGTAACTAAGACATTTAGGGAACTCTAGAATTACAACATGTTAACCAAGAACTTTGTGAAATCACACAAAACAAAAGGTGAAAAAGTGAAAACACAGCTATCAAAAAAAAATGAATTACAAAATGGATTATCGGTTTGTACCGGTGGTCACAACCCATTTTTATTCTGTGGAAAAATAATC
>NW_007411820.1:0-620 GCF_000475195.1 Diaphorina citri
CAAATAGACAGCAGGGAGCGAGGGAGCGGAGAGATGTACAAAAGGGGAAAGGGAGAACAAGGGGAGAGGGAGCACCAAAGGAGAAGCAAAGGAAGGAACAGAGATGTACACAACAGAAGGGATGAAAGCTCAACTTGCGACATTAACAGATTTCATTCGGAGAGGAAATGACTGATATTAGTCCTGTTCAGTGCCTTAAGTTCACGGACAGTGTAATCCAGCGCAGCATTTTGAGTATACAGAGAAGCAGGGCTGAGTATACAGAAAAGCAGTGCTTTGAGGATAATACAATCTGATCTTTAAACTCGCTGTCCCATTGCGTCGCGGCTGGGACCAAAAGGAGACACTGAATTCGATCAGCCGACTGAAGTCTCCGAGGACCAAGTGTAAATGATTACTTTTTTCCACACAACTTAAGGTATTGTGTGTGGCTGACCTAATCTTTCAGACCAAAAAGAACTTTTTGTCAATGTTCTAATTGAGCCAGCTTGTCAAAAGATCTGATGGAATTCCGCAGCCACTTCATAGATTTGTATAAGCTTAACCCATCTTTTCGGGCAGTTGCCCCTACACCTAAGCCCCAGAGTGGACTTTTTGAGTAAAAAAAAAAAAAAAAAAAA
>NW_007411821.1:0-620 GCF_000475195.1 Diaphorina citri
AATCACCAACAATAGTGTAGAGATGGATGAAAATACTGTTAAAACTGAAGCTCTTTCTACTCGAACATTTTGTGATCATGAGTTACAAAGTATTGAAGATGATATTTTGGTTCAATTAGAGTGCCTTCACATTGATAACAATAAAGCTCAGGAAGACATAGTATCCATGAATGTGGACAGAACTCCAGGCTTTAAGTTGCAAAGTAATGATAATGATCAGAATACAAAAGTGACAAATGCCACGGATATAGCAATGGAACTTATTGATACAGAACTCAATTGTTGCAACAAACAGTACCATGATATATTTACTGTAAATCTTAGTCATCAAGACATCAATTTTGTCCAGGAATCCATGAGCCAAAAGCTAACTAATTTAACTGTGTTGGATTTATCTCACAACAAGTTATCTGAGCTACCAGATTTCTTGAATTTTAAAGTTTTGAAGGAATTAGATATCTCCCATAACAATTTTGAATCCATGCCATTGTGTTTACAAGTACATTTCTGTAAACTTGTCAAACTTGATATCTCACATAACAAAATAAAAACACTTCACAAACCAAGATGTACACATACCCTACAAACATTCTCAATCAACCATAATATTGGCATGAAAA
>NW_007411822.1:0-620 GCF_000475195.1 Diaphorina citri
AATGGTTGATGGGATTGAAGAGGTAGAGTGTGATGATGGAATGGTTGATGGGATTGAAGAGGTAGAGTGTGATGGCGGTATGGTTGATGGGATTGAAGAGGCAATCATTAGTCATGTAAAATACACATGACGAATTGTCAACTTATGTATAAATTGTAGGTATAACCTATGTATAAACCTATCGATCTTTTTTACTTTCTATTTTTTTTCAAATCTTTTCTCAGAAGAATGAAAAACGCTTTTTAATATTATTGGAGTCTTATCATCAAAAACCCGGACATTTCCCAAATTTTCAAAAATCCCCCCGGACGCCGGACAAACATGTAAAAACCCGGACATGTCCGGGAAAACCCGGACGTCTGGAAACCCTAATCAGGGGTACTCAACCTGCAACCTGAATTTAAGTTCCTGATCTAGAAAGAATAGATGAGTATTGTAGTGGAAAACGAATAAGTAGAGAAAATGGAAACCACAAGAAGGCGGAAAGGGAGAAGACCAAAGATGAGATAGAAAGATGAAGTGAATGAAGATCTGAGAGAGAAAGGATGGCTCAGAGGAGAAGCCCTAGACCAGGGGTTCCCAATAAGCCTTGGCTGGCGGACCACTTCCGAAAATCAGGA
>NW_007411823.1:0-620 GCF_000475195.1 Diaphorina citri
TTAGAGGAAAGAGGAGTGCAATGAGGGGAAAGAAAGGTAGGTACAACGTGAAGGAGGAGCACACAAATTATGAAGTGAATAAAAGGCGGGGTACAAAATAGATTTCTAAACTTTCTTGGGGTGGGATGGAGTTTTGTTTATTTTTTGTGGTCAAATTTGTAGGTATTGTGAAATATTGTTTACAAATGCGGAAAGTGACATCATCCATCATTCATCGTTCATCGTTCATCGTTCATCATCATCATCATCATCATCATCATCATCATCATCATCATCATCATCATCATCATCATCATCATCATCATCATCATCATCATCTCATCATTCATCATTCATCATTCATCATTCATCATTCATCATTCATCATTCATCATTCATCATTCATCATTCATCATTCATCATCATCATCATCATCATCATCATCATCATCATCATCATCATCATCATCATCATCATCATCATCATCATCATCATTATTAATCCATATAATAACTGATTTTTCCACGAAACGAGACAAAAAATTATCTTGTTTTGACTGGTTTTCGAACCCAAGTTAATCCATATAATAACTGATTTTTCCACGAAACGAGACAAAAAATTATCTTGTTTTGACTGGTTTT
>NW_007411824.1:0-620 GCF_000475195.1 Diaphorina citri
CCCCCAAAAAACACTTCGTGTTAAAAAATTAACGTCAAGAGTTGGCCTTCACAAAAAAACTACTGATATAAAAAAAAAACGTCAATGTGGGACCTCTCTTCTACCTTAGCTCTTCTAAAGAAAATATCTAAATAATTTTCCATCACTCCTGCATCAATTAACTTGCTGTTGAACCAATGATCCTGGATTACGAAACCTAGATCTTGACCGCAGTGCACTGATGACAATAATAATACTGATTCAATTCAGTTCAATATTTTTTATCCCTTGTTTTTATAATCAAGCAAGGTCTTCTACTGTTAACATTTATGAAATATGTTATTTAACCCATAAAATATACGAGACCTTGTTGAGACTGCTGGGGTAAAGGGACTTTTTAGTCTCATTCGAGCAGGATAAACAAGGTATATTCTATTCTACGATAGATAGATGAGAGGTTAAGAGCATACACTCAAACCGAAGGTGCTGGGTTTGAATCCCGGCGGGGGGTGGAAATTTCAAGACTAAAAAATAATTTGTTTATATTCCAGGCGATAAGTCAACTCCCATGGCGTAGTGGTCACTGCACTCGCCTTGCACGCGGGAGACCCGGGTTCGATTCCCGGCAGGGTCAAGAAATT
>NW_007411825.1:0-620 GCF_000475195.1 Diaphorina citri
ACAGTAAATTTGTATTTAATAAGTAATATAATAATAATAATAGACTCTTGAGTGGGAGGTAACCACTAGGTGAGGTTAACGCCGGAGGCGTTCTCTACCACTTAACCCTAAGAGCTCCATTATTATGTGGTTACACTCTCAAATAAATGAGGATAAAATTCCATGCCTCGGCTGGGATCGAACCCACGCCCTCCTGAGCGTCTTGACCACTACGCCACCGAGGCAGGTAGGTATAATATATGTAATATTTTTTGTAATATGTGTCTATGTAGCTATATGGTCGGTAGGTATATGTACCTAGGTACATATACAGGGTGTCCCGCGAACGACTGTACAACATTGAATGCTCAAACAAATGAAAAGGTGTAGTTTTGGACTATGTCCAATTATAGATTTATAACCAACGCTAACGTGACAGTAAATTTGTAATAAGTAGGTATAATATATATGTAATATGTGTCTATGTAGCTATATGGTAGGTAGGTATATGTACCTAGGTACATATACAGGGTGTCCCGCGAACGACTGTACAACGCTTGAGGGTTAATGCAGGACCTAAAGGGCTACCAGCCTCTGGTTGTGTTGGAAGGAAGGCGTTTCCAAATGTGTGAGACCTATCT
>NW_007411826.1:0-620 GCF_000475195.1 Diaphorina citri
TTATCTATCTGGGTTATCAATTGCAACTGGAAAACAAAAGATGAAGAAAAAATCTGGTGTGAACATCACACGACTTCAAGTGGCGTAGCGTGGTCTAAAGTCAGGTGTAAGGCGTGTAGGGCACTAATTTCCATCACCATGCACATTACTACATAAGTCATGCACGACTTGAGGTAAACAAATAAATGATAGAGGAGAAACCAATAAGAGAAGAGAGATAAATAGATAGGGACATAGGGAGAGAAGAAATGAGGGAAAAGTTAATGTGATACATAGGTAGGAAAGATGGGGAAGTAGTATTAGGAACTCTGAAGACAGAATTAAGGAAAGAGAGACAAGTTAGTAACAGAAGCACATAGGATTAACTTGTAAATATCTCCCTCCCTCTCTTCCCTCAGTCAATATATCAGTGCTTTCTTCAAAACTTTCCCCTTTCCACTCTGCATCTCTTTCCTTCATCCCAAAATAAAGGAGGGAATTTGCCCTTGTACGTTTCATATATATGGGCGAAAATCCCTCTCTTTCTACCACCCACCTCGATTCCCCCCTTTCCCATTTTTCCATCACATGGGAGATTTCCCAGCCTGACAAGGGCAGTGCAGGCTCAAGACATATTGCAG
>NW_007411827.1:0-620 GCF_000475195.1 Diaphorina citri
ATAAACACAGGGCCCGAGTTTAAACGTGACAGAGGTTCAATTTAATTCTATTCATTTCGGCCGCTATTCAAATAATAATAATAGGGAAAAAAATCCCTAAAAGCCCTTTATAATTTCTCGTTCGGAAAAAAATCGTGTCGTGCGTAGTGGAAAGTTGGAAACACTCATTTAAATCTCATTGCCTACAGGAAAAAAATCGGATGAAACTCACAATTATTTGGAACGGGCCTTAATTCCCCTGAATCCAGCCCTGATTAAAGCACGCACATATTTCCCCCCTATTCTCAGGCGCGTGTCTCGGCTTGATGAGATTTAACAGCGCGGATCCCTTCCGCCAACTTCATTAGGAAAAACCAGCACAATCGTCGCTTTGAAAATTGAATGACCTATCGTCAGAAATAAGAGGGGACGTGTTCCATGACACATTGACACATGGCTGTTAAGGTAGATTTTTTTAAAAGAGGTTTGACAGAGGGAACTGTAACTGCTAAGGTCTTATCGTTCCGAAATCGAAGATAGAAGGAAGACAGAATAGGAGAAAGCCAGTCGTTCTGAGAACGAACATATCCCATCAGCATAAAATCCGCCCCGGGCGGGAATCAATCCCGCGACCTAGCGCT
>NW_007411828.1:0-620 GCF_000475195.1 Diaphorina citri
GAGCATGGATACTCAAACATTTTAATTGGCGGAGATTTTAATTCACGAATCGCAGATAGAAATTTCATTGATGAGGAATTAGCCGGTAATCTTGTTCTTCTTCCTCAGCGGCGCTCCTTAGATGAAGTTCTAAATACAAGGGGAGAGATGCTAGTGGAGTTCATGGAGGAGCATGGGCTCATTGCACTCAATGGCAGGACTCCAGGGGACATACCAGGACAATTTACATTCATTAGTAAGGTTGGTGTTGAGAAATTGAATCGTGTGAACCGGGCTTTTAAACACGGCCCATTGGAGTGAGTCGACTCGCGGCAAGATGCGGGAAATTTTGAATTTGGTTTTAGGAGAAGAAAAAATGTGCTATAAGAAACTTAGTAGAATAAGATCTAAAAGTTGTAAAAGTTTGCTGAAATGATTAAATAAAAGACATTCTCGTCCAGTTTCTATGTTGTAAAAGTAACTCAAGTGTTTTCCATATTCCCTCTTGAAGATCCTGAGGACCTGAGCATTTTAATTGTTAATTGTGGGCAGAAATTCCCACAGTTGGTAACAGTGTGGTAGACCTGGTATGGACCAACATGGGGTTATGCTCGGATGTAGTGGACCTCACTGTCTCCGCG
>NW_007411829.1:0-620 GCF_000475195.1 Diaphorina citri
TTTATTGTTGTTCCTCTTGATCGTAACAAAGATTTATTTCGTCTCGCGGAATGTTTAATAGTTTGAATGTGAGAAACACGCGTTCACATTAAACTGTAGAGAGTATAGAGTGAAGTGCAGAGCGCAAAGAGATAAAACAACGAGAAGTAAACCAGGAAAAAAAAATGAATAGATTTATGAAATTTTTAAATTACCTACCCACGAGTTTTAAAATCCATTTTTTTTTTTTTTTTTTTTTTTTTTTTTTTGTGAGAAACAGGCGTTCACATTAAACTGTAGAGAGTATAGAGTGAAGTGCAGAGCGAGAAGAGATAAAACTACGACAAGTAAGTAAACCAGGAAAAAAATTGAATAGATTTATGAAATTTTTAAATCACCTACCCACGAGTTTTAAAATCCATTTTTTTCGCACTTAATTTTCTTTTGTGGTCGAGAAACATGATGTTCTATTGTTTTAGGTGTTTTTCCGGTTACCTCGAACTTGAGTTTTGAAATAGAAATAGATAGGTAGGTAGGTAATTTCAATATCATTTCTTAGGTGTAGGTACCTTTACACTGGGGCAACCTAACCTAGCAACAGGCAACAGCGACCTGCGGCGGATTGCTTGTTGCTGGTTGCC
>NW_007411830.1:0-620 GCF_000475195.1 Diaphorina citri
CCGGGAAGTTCTACTGTCGGAACTTACCACTGACTTAATAAGTATAAGTCAGTGACTTATACTAAATTCACCAAGTGGGCATTTTAAAATTGAAAAGTAGAAAAAAAAACTAAACAAAATACATGTCTTTATTGTGAAAAGTTTCGATAGACTTATTTTCATCCAATATACATAACTGTACTAAGTTTCAAGTCAATCGGCCTAGTAAAAGTGGCTCAACTCTTAGTTCCAATTCCAATGTTTGACCCATACAAACGATCATGGACAGCTAAATAACACAAACAAACATAAACAAACAAACAAACAAACAAACAAACAAACAAACAAACAGAGATATCACAAGTTAATTAAAAGAATGTATGTAGACATAAGTGGGGTATCCAGTACATAATGAATTAATGTTAAGCCATAGCCATTTGGCCATAGAGTTTCTTCAAAATAATTATTATGGGTAACACAGTTCTTATAACGATCATCATTATAATTATGTACCTACCTACTTAAAAATCAATAGGTATCCATTCCCAAAGGGCCATTCAAGCTTTGTTATCAATTTTTCAAAGGATGAATTTGAAAAGAAAATACCTTCTACCCTTGCGGTTTTTCATAAAATGAAGAAT
>NW_007411831.1:0-620 GCF_000475195.1 Diaphorina citri
TTTTAAAAAAAAAAAAAAAAAAAAAAAAAAAAAAAAAAAAAACGGCCTTTGGTGCATTCCCCCTCATATTCCTTGACATTCTGCATATTGCATATTTTATTTAAATGAAGGGGTAATCTTACTGATTTTCAGGTACCTCCGCCCCCTATTTTTCTGAAAAAAGTCATGGAAATTTTCTGGAAAAGTCATGGAAATTTTCTGGAAAAGTCATGGAAATTTTCTGGAAAAGTCATGGAATTTCATTCCGGGAAAAGTGTATAAACCCTGTTGATGGTATTTGGTATACCTAGTGGTTGAGATACTTGCCTTTTAAATAGGCCTAGCTGAGGCATGAAATTTTTAATATTGACATTGTTTCTCAAGTTGATCACAATAATGGTAATAGCTTAATGCAGGGATAAAGGTTCTCTCAAGTCTTAAGCCCACCATTCACTATCAGGTAGACATGACAGGAATGCCTGAACAGGTGCACCTATCAGATCTACCTGATAGTGTATGGCAGCAACAATAACAATCCCTGTAAATTGTGATTGTGATTTTGATTTTTTTTTTTTTTTTTTAACCAAGTTACCCTTAACTTTCTTTGTGATTTCAATCTAAGATAAAATATGAGACATTTT
>NW_007411832.1:0-620 GCF_000475195.1 Diaphorina citri
ACAACGTAATTCTCAAAAACAGCTTGTCAAGCATAGATGTTTTATAGGTCAAAGGGTTCATGTTTTTTCTAGAACCTAGGTATTTATAAAATACATTTCAAACTCGAGATAATCATTAGATTTATCGCGAAACAACAATTTAGTAAACTTCTGTGATAAGTTTTTATCTGACATGTGTAAAAAACTAGTTATTATCTATTGAAAACCATACAATATTGCTCACTTGAAGAAAAAAACACTCAACTTTGCCTCTAGCAGGTAGCTAGGTACCTACCTAGATTGAACTTTGGAGTAATGAAAGTAGGTTTTCCTGTGCGTGTGCAGTGAAGTGATTCTCAAGCATATGTCTGCACGTAAAAGAACGGACTGGATTAAAAATAGTCACCATTAAATTCTATTAAATTGTGTCCACAAAAATGTCGGATTTTAATTTAATGAATTTTTTAATCGAGAAAGAAGACCGGAAAGTTAAACAAGATGATGTAAGTATTTTAGTAGATTTATTTACCAAAAAATTAACTTATCTAAGTACTGCACACTTGATGTACACATTCCTATGAACTTTACTGTTGAGATTTGAACATGTGGCAAAATCTATTCAATATTTTTTGGCTTGATTT
>NW_007411833.1:0-620 GCF_000475195.1 Diaphorina citri
GGTGTTTGCGAGTATTAGAAAATGTAAGTAGAACTATAAGTAGAGTATTAGAACACATTATCCTAACCATAGTAGATTGCTGTAAACTAGTAGACGACACAGTCAATGCTTGGTCTCCACCTCTACTCGAGCATTCGACCTCGTCTCTCACAAGATACTATTGACTAAACACCTTTGGTTTTAGTGTGGACGCAGTCGGGTGGTTTGAATTCTACCTCTCTGGGCGAAGTCAATGTGTGCTGGGGCCTGACAACAGTAGATCAGAATGGAGACCAGTCTTATCTGGTGTTCCTCAAGGCTCAGTGTTGGGGCCCCTTCTTTTCAGTCTATAGAGCAGGAAAAATGAGAACCAACGGAATTTTTCTTTTTCTTCTACAACTTCTAGATCCCAAGATAAATCGATTAAAAAAATGCCGGTAAATCGTGAACTTTGACGTCACGGCATACGCTTCCGTAGGCGATAACGTCACATCAAATGTCCCGAGCAAAGCTCCCTCACAGGCAACACATTAATGTGTTTGTGCGCATACATTTCTGCGCAATTCTTTCTGCTCCTCCGCAAGCGTGCTTGCATACTGGCGCTACCTAGCGGACGAAAAAAACAACTGCGTAAAGTCTGA
>NW_007411834.1:0-620 GCF_000475195.1 Diaphorina citri
ATTATTGACAATCTGTAATGGTCTCTTGATTTAGAGGGGAACGTGCTTATGCCGGTCACAGACGCTCAGAACGTCTGACGATCAGAATGTCTGAACGTTTAGGTCGGAAGAAGCTTATTCTGACCTGGGTCTGTCAGATCGTCTGAGTGTGAGTGGCCTCGAGCCGGACGTTTAAATGCCACTGTAGCATATAGCTGTGGGAGAAGAGCTAAACCAGCTAGCTGAGAGTTTTTCAAAGAATTTGGTCTCTGTTTCAAATCCTGAGCCCTAGCTCTTTTCCAAGCTAGTTGTATATTTCATGGAAATAGTGTTGATCTGTTGATATTGACGAAGTTTCCAACAAATGGACTTAGATATGAAGATACTCTTACCTGTAGCAAGTAGCAAGAGGATAATACAGTGATACATTCATAAGCACAGAGAGGATACCTGCAGATAGGGTATATATCGATACTAGATTACCTATTCACAATGCATTCTATCACACCGGATATTGGGCTCATGCTACAGAATATAATGGTGCTTAGTACCTATACATAATACAAATCTGAGCGCACGGCAGTGCGCCAGGCCAAGTTCCAGTAAGCACGCCTGTGTATCTTTACACGAACCGATTCGGC
>NW_007411835.1:0-620 GCF_000475195.1 Diaphorina citri
CCTTATCCTATACTTCCTATATCAAGGAAAGTAATGTACATATTAACCTTCAGGGGCGTGCCGTCCATGTATGCAGTGTATGCCTAAAGAAAAATTAACCTTAACAACATACAGATGTAGTAAAAGAGGCTCACAGTAATGCTGTGATATTTACACAATTTGTGAATAAAAGACGCTTTTCACCACAAATAACTCACTAATATGTACTTCCAATACAACCTATGTAATAATACCTGTGCAAAGCACGACTCCAAGGGTTGCCGTTTAAGGGTGGGGAAGTGACGGCAAAAGTTAAGGGTGGGGAAGTCACGGCAAAAGCTAAGTCACTTGACACAATGAAGTGAGCATAATTAAAAGGTTTTCGGAGAGGAGGGGGGGGGGTCTCTTGGGAAAAGGAAGACTGTTTTGAGGGAAGAGGACTGGTTTAAAGGGAAGAGATTGTATGTATAGAACTACCCTTCATCTGTCTGTTTTCTTATGAGGGGATAAAGGTATACCTAACATGATATATTGTCTGTTGTAAATCGGCGCTTGAGGAGCTGAACAGCCTAAAGGCCCGTTTACACGCTGCATCTTATGCTCTGTTGATTTGGATTGCAAAATATCTCGCTAGATTAAAA
>NW_007411836.1:0-620 GCF_000475195.1 Diaphorina citri
TCGATTTGTTTCAGGGGACTTTTCAGGCTCAGCCTTTCTGTATAACAGGCCAGCCACTCACTATCAGGTATACTTGACGGGGTACGGCTGAAAAGTTCCGAATCTCAGGTCAACCTGATACCTGATAAGGACGCACAGTATCAGATAGAACTGACTCTATCAGGTAGACCTGACACCTGATCAGTTCTACTTTATAGTGAGTGGCTGGCCTGACTCTTTCCCCACCCATGTCCTAAGCATGTATAATGAGAGCATTCACACTGTGGTCATTGCAGAAAAAACGTGACTACAAAAAACGGATGTAAACGTACTGTTCCCCTTTTTTGTTTACGTGGTTTTTGCATAACTTGTTTTATATTTCATGCTGACACGCTTGGTCCTACACTTATTTATTTTAATTCATCTAATATTTGTTTCACAAGCTCAATGAACCTTGAGCTGAATCCTCCTCGTCTAAAAATAACAAAAATAGCTCAAGTTTGTGTCGACAAACTTGAAACATACCTAACATACCATGCAGCCTCTCTGGTCGAGTAGTTGATTCGTTGGCTTCCCGTCTAGGAGGTACCTGCTCGATTCTCGGTCCGGGTCGAATAATATGACGAACTCAATGACTCGAT